>NC_137902.1:2812500-2977500 GCF_963455335.1 Martes martes | reverse complement strand
GAAGTATTAAATGGTTCTCACTGTAGTGAACAAACTGCCGATGCCATTTACGTCCTCATGCGCTACCTGCAGCCCCACACACGTGTTGGCCCAACTCTGCACACTGGAAGGGCTCATGCCCCAACGTGAGAACACTAGGAGTTACACGGCAACCAAAACCACCGAGGAGAAAAATCATTACCTACAGAATTCATATAGGTCATTCAAATTAGAGAGCGTTCATCCCCAGCTCGGTGATCCCAGATGTTTTCCATCTAGAATATGGTTTGATTAAAGACCGAATTTACCAATCAGCAGAAAAATTGTGGCGCTGAGTGTTCATTCCACATTTGAGTCCCGTGTGCTGGTCAAAAAGAGGAGGTCATGAACTAACCTCTGGGTTGCACTGACCCCAGGATGGACTGGATTTTCATTAATGACCTAAAAATTGTTGGGGTGCTCTCAGGGGATCTGGAGACGTGGCGGCGACGTTCGGGGTCGGCCAACACCGTGTCCTTGTGTCGAGCATCGCGGGTGAATGGGAGCAGCAGGTCTGAGGAAGCTGCCGTCGGGGTTGAAGGCTTGAGGGGACAGGCCATCAGCACAGTGGGTTGAGAGGCGCGTGTGAACGGTGAGATTAGCCGGAAGGGACTGCAGGCAACCAGGAGGCACTCCTGAGTACGGATGTCTTAGGCCCCCTCCTCTGTCCTCTCTGGGGGCCACGGGCTCAAGCAGCCACAGGTCCCTGCTGAGGCTATAGGGCTCCATGGCTCTGGTGTCCCTGCTCCGGCCCCAGGGCCCACAAGAAATGACCCTGGGGTTCCAGTAGCGTGGAAAGAGAAGTATCTGTGACAGCAGGGTGAGCTGCCTGCCCGCATGGCTTTCCGGGGGACTCGGCCCCCATCTCTAGAAGGAGGAACAGCCGCCTGGCCTCCTGAGGGAGAGGAGGCGGCCGAATACGGATGCTGCTGCCTCATGCACCAGCGAGCAGTGTTGAAGTCAGGAGGAAAGGCTCAAGAGCTGGTAAGAGCAAGGCGGTGGGTGAGGGAGCGAGACTGCGTCCTCCTGGGCCCGTGGTGGCTGCCACTTCCAGCAGTCTGCTGTGGCGGGCAGGGACTCGGGGGGAGTGGGGCCATCTTTCCCCCGTGGAGCCTGGCCGCCCTTTGGATTGGGGAGGGCAGGCCTCCCCTCCAGCACAGGGAGCCGCCCTGGCTAGGGGGGCACCTGCAGGACGTCCAGTGAACCCCTCCCAGACCGCCTGCACCCCACAGTTTTGCACCTCTGGCCGGCCTGCACCCAGCCCAAGTACTGGACTTCTCCCGGCAGAGCACACGGTACTATGGTTCCGTCTCCCAGCGGTGTCCCCAGTGGTGTGGGGTGTGTGTCCCAGGCCCTCTGGGCTGCTCTGACCAACGTACCACAGAGTGGGTAGCTGGTAGACATGTACTCCTCATGGTTCTGGAAGCTGGACATCCAAGGTCCTGGTGGAACCAGAACATTCGGTGTCTGGTGAGAGGAGCCCGCCTCCTAGACCATGCTTCTGTGTCCTCCTGGGGCAGAAAGGGCGAGGGGGCTCTCTGCGGCTCCCCTCACAGGGCATTGATCCCGTTCATGGGGGCTCCACCCTCACGACACCGTCACCTCCCAGAGGCCCCGCCACCCTACACCATCACCTCCCGGAGGCCCCGCCACCCAACACCATCACCTCCCGGAGGCCCCGCCTCCCAACACCATCACCTCCCGGAGGCCCCGCCTCCCAACACCATCACCTCCCGGAGGCCCCGCCTCCCAATACCATCACCTCCCGGAGGCCCCGCCTCCCAACACCATCACCTCCCGGAGGCCCCGCCTCCCAACACCATCACCTCCCGGAGGCCCTGCCTCCCAACACCATCACCCTGGGGGTTAAGGTAACATGACATCTGGGGAGACAAACATTCAGACCGTAGCACCGGGGATGTGCTTTCCTCTGAAGAATGTCCAGGCTGATACATGGTCACCTGGTCTGTCCCAGATCACGGGTGTTAGAGTCGGCTGTGACAGAAGATGGCTTTCGAGTTTTGTAATAAAGGTTGTAATAACCTCTAGGCACCTTTCCAACATCAGGAGTCTGTCTGTGAAGGACTTCTGGTTGTTATCAAATAGTGCTGGAGGTCGGCTCTTCAAAGTTCCCTTTTATTGTATTTAAAATCAGTTAACACGGAATATGACTAGTTTCGGAGGTAGAGTTCAGGGATTCATCAGCTGCGTATCACATCCGGAGCTCATCACATCACGTGCCTCCTTAATGCCCATCCCCCAGCCACCCCATCCCTCCCCTCCAGCAGCCCTCAGTTTTCTATGATTAAGAGTTTCTTATGGCTTGTCTCCCTCTCTGATTTCATCTTCTGTGAAGTTAATTTTTAAATAATCTGAATTTAGAAGTTTAACAGTATAGGTCCTCAGAATTAGCATCTTGCTGTCTCTGTGCTTTTGTATTTAAAAGCGAAACTTCCCAGTTCCTGTATCGGCAGGATGGCCAGCGTGTCCTCTACAGACCTGCGAACAGTGAGCCCCTAGCTTCACGTGTCACATGGGGTTACAGACCCTGAAAGTTTGAGCTGGAGTGTGCATGTTGTTTCGGGTGGAGGTTGCCTGAGCCTCCGGGCTTCAGGCCTGGCTGGGACAACCCGTGTGGGAAGCATGGGCTGCAAGCAAACCTCACCCAGCCTGGCGGTGGCAGGTCTCCCTGGTAGTGGACTGGGACTCTGATCAGCTGTGGACTGGCTCGGGACAGAGGTTTTGAGGCAGGTTATAAATTTTCATGATGCAGTAAGAAACACCTGTGAGGAAGAGAAAAGGGCTAGGGTGCAGTGAGGGGGAGAGCATACCTGGGAGTAGAAGGGGAAAATCTCAGATCAGGACAGCAGGGGACTTTGTCAGCCTTCTGGAAAAGTCTGCTCTGCAACACAGTCCAGGGTGTTCGGACTGAGCAGCAAAGAGATCGGGTATGAGGCGGTAAGGGAGAACCAGGGACAGGTTACAGATTGGGCAGTGGGGACCCTACAGTCAGGGAACTCGGGGTGGCCCCCAGAGACCAGCTGCCCCACCCCCCTCCTGGTAAGTGGCAGCCTGTGTCAGCTGTGCTGGCCAGAGCTCCCTCAGAGCCCCCTTTTTCCTGCCTCCCTGCCGCCCGCCCGGGTTCTTAGATACGATGAGGATGACCGGGAATAGAACAGTTTGGTAACAGTCTGGTTTTCTGTGTGAGAAGACACGAAGGCCTCATCAGAGAGCCACCACGAACAACGATGAAGATTTAAGGGGGGTGTGCAGAGCAGGTGGCCCGCAGGGCCCATAGGCCGGGACCCTGGAGGGCCCAAGGGTGCAGTCAGACAGCCGTCCAGGCACTCACTGTGTCCTCGAGTCTGTTGCGTCAGGAGCAGTGGGACCACACTCTTGCCTTCTGCTCCGTCGTGCCTTCCTGTGCGCTTCTATTACACGAGTTAACGCTAACATCAGTAGCTCTGGGCACCAGTTCCTTTGGCCGTCGCCATGAACTCCAGGCTCAGCAAAGGCAGGGAGGTGGGAATCGTCTGGTTGTTGGAGGCCCCTGGGACACAGGGTCCGCAGGGTGGGTATGTGCCCTGAGAGGCCGGTGTGCTGTGATGGTGCAGAGGCCGCGTCGGGAAGTGTGCAGGGGGCGCTGGCAGGACGGGGGAGGCTGGCGTTGGGGGGATGCTGGTGTTAGGACGCCGGGCCTGGTAGCCACAGGCAGGTTGAGTGCCTCTACCTGCCTGCCTGAGGCCTGAGGCCTCTTGTCCGGGAAGGGGCACCCGAGGGGGGACATATGGAACGTGTTGGGGGGATAGGCTGCTTGCTTTTCGAGAGGGCTCATGGAGACCTTGCTTCCAGCTCAGGGGTGCGGCTTCCTGTGGAGAACCACTGAAAGCATTTAGGGCGTCTCCGAAAGCTCCTTCCTCCGAGGTGATGCCCTTCAAGCGGCAAAAGGGAGCCTGCGGCTGGGGGACGTGCGATGCTGGGGACGGGGGCTGCGCGGCCCCATCAGGGAAGGCCCGGCTGAGCCCTACGAGAGACCCACAGCCCACCAGGATGCGGCTGTGAAGCCTCCCAGGCGTCAGGCGGTGTCCAGCCGTGACGGACCCCGTCAGGGCCGTGGGGCGTGCGGCTGGCCCACGGCTTGGGCAGAAGCAGTTCGGGGCATTGGGAGGTCAATTTTTATCGGGCTCAAGACTCGGTTACTTTGGTTGGCAAAAAGGTACATTTCTTTTCAGAAATCAGAACTTGATAAACTTGCCCGAGGTCCGATTTTCCGGGGTGTCTGTGCTAGTGCTTCTGGAGGGCATCAGCCTAGACGTGGGCGGAAAGAGCCAGGTGGGCTCTTCCCCTCTCAGCTGTCCCCCAGCGGCTCTACTGTTTCCTCGGGCCGCCGCCCCCCGCAGCGTCCCGGTGCGTCTCGCGCTGCTTTGGCGGGACCGGTCTGGGCGAAGTGACCACGTGAACAAACTCGGATGAGCTTGTAAGGCACTTGTAATCCTTTGAAAAGAGGGAAAGTAGAAACGCAAATCGTCTTTAGCTGTGAATACCGAGGGGAGCTGTTCTTCCATGCAGCCCCAGGTCGTCATGATGGGAGCAAGAGGGGCTCTCGCGAGGATGGGTTTGAGTTCAGGGTTGGTGCTCACGCGCACTCGCTCTCGCAGAAACTCACTGTAAACACAGGCGCGCGTGTCGTTTCTGGAGGAAAAGGTGCAGTATTGATAGAGGCATCGATTCTGCATTGAAAGTGTGGGTGGGAGGTAGCATTTCTGTCTGGATAAGCTAACACCACTGGCAGTCCCAGGTAACCCTGCCGGGCAGCAGTGACCACAACCTCACCCTGGATCCTGACTTCAGATCGCAGAGGGCTCAGCTCTTCTCCACAGCCAGCGCCTGCAAGGCCCAGTGCACGTGCCAACTCCTGGTCCCAGGGCCACCCAGACAGGAAGCCAAGGAGAGCACGAGATCATCGGTGCCTGGTGTCCCAGCTGGGCTTTCCCTCGGGCTTCACCACTCATGGCCCCTTCAAGAGAAGGGTCTGTGCTATGCCCTTAGTGGGAGCGGGGTGGGCTGCTGTTGGATCGGGGGCACCCTGCCCACAGCAGCGGGACCCTGCCTTCCTGGGTGACAGCACGTGGGAGGCCTGCCTGGGAAGGTGGTCTCTCCCCTTTCTGGGGAGGCCATTTTCCAGATGCTGAGACCCAGCTTGACCTTAACCTTCGCATTCCACAGAAACAGTTCTATAAAAGGACAGCACAGAAGGGCTCTCCGCCAGCCCAGATGCACTTCTTCAACCAAAGACTCGGCAGAAATAGGGATACTTCACGGTCTGCCCAGTCTGAAGCTGACAGGTTTCCAGTGCACTATACAGGCTTTGTGAATGAGGTCAAGGATTTGTCATCACCTGCCGAATTGTAACTGACCATCAGGGGTCTTGTGGGACTCCTCCCGGGGAGTCCGTGTGCCTCCCTGCCTGTGGTGGTCACAGACCAGTGACCCTGGGGCTCTGGGACTCTGTCACCCCAGTGTCTACACACCTCGTGCAGTCCACGGACGGTTCAAGGATTACGCATGTGATACATTAATTGGCAAGTAATACTTTGTGAAACGTGCCGTAGCCATACCAGCTTTAATTCATTTAACAAATACTTAATGAGGATCTACTATGTTCTGGGAACACAGAGATCCCCCAGCAAACCAGATTAGGAATGCTGCCCGAAAAGTGCTTCTACTCTTGGCTGGGGATGGAGGTCAGCAGGCAGGAGCAAGACAAAAGGACTCTGTAAACTGTATTTCACATGATGGGTGCCGGAGAGTGTCCTGGAGAGCGGGCGAGCAGGAATGAAGGATGAGATGAGTGCTAGGGGTGGGGTGGGTACCTTTTAAATGAGGTGATCAGAGGCTTTGCTCTGGAAAAGACCTTTGACCTCCTGGGCGACACTCAGCTGGGCCCCGGCCATTTGTCACACCCGTGGGAACCTTGACAGCGGTGTGACCTGGCTTCGTGAAGATGCCGAGAGGAGTGGCGCTCCTGGTTCTCTGAATGAGGAGCCCGCCTCAGGTGAGCAGACTCCTAGCCAGGCCTTCCCTCATCGCCACCTCTGCGCCATTTCTTTGGCTTAGAAAATTCTCTTAAATACTTTTAAATGTGATGATGAAATTGGTAGGCACCCCCCCAATCCTCAAAGATCACCAAATTGTTGGGTGTCTTTCAAAACGTAAAGATGACCTCCCTGGTCCTATTACACTGTTTTGTGTCTGCTTTTGCTTCTTTAAGACTAACGTGTGGGTGTCCCCAGTCCCTCCCATCAGATTGCCAACCAAAGAACCAAACCGGAAGGCTGGGCTCCCAGCTCCCTCCGTAGCAGACAGGACGGCGCTGCAGGTGACTGTTCTGGAGACCTGGAAGGAACGAGCTGTGTTACTGACTGGTAGCAAACAGGTTTTCCTTCCCTGCTACCTAAAAACAGACTTGCTACTCTATTTGTTTCATAAAATATGCATTGAGAGCAACACCCAAATGCTGAATGACAGGTGACCCTCAGAGCACGCCTGGTATGTGCCGCATTGGCTTGCCAGTGTTTCTTAGTGGCAGAGTTGATTCTAATTCAGTAGGATATTTAACCCTTGCGTTCAAAACTCTTGTTTGGAAAGTCCATGCTATTTCCATTAACATCAATGAGGTTTTCACAGAGCCAAATATCTAATGTCATGCTTTGAGAGTTGAAGCCTCGCCTGCTTTTAAAAGCAGAGGTCTCACTGTAACCATTGGAGTTTTGCAGCGATTTGACATGTCCTGGAAGAAATTATCTTTCCAGAAAGTAAGTTTAGTTGATTGAAATTAAATTAATTCCACATTTCCATGTCATAATTTATTAACCTGATTGGCCTGCTGACTTGTAGCCTCTGTTTACAAACATTCTGTGGACTGGGCAGACCTTCTCTCCGCAACCTAAACTTCCCTCCCCGAGGTCTGGGACCGAAGCCTACTGCTGAACGTTCCCCTCTCAGACCCGTGTAAGTCACAGTGCGTGAAAGCCGCTGGCATTTTGCACGTGTGGGCGGACCTCCCGGTGGCCGTCCAGGCTCCGTCTGTGGCACAGGTGTCGGGTGACATCACTGCTCTTGCTCTGGGCGCTGTGGTCGCAACCCCCGGTCCTCAACTTCCGTGATTTCAGGCTCTTGTTCCGGAAAGTACCCGGCGTCGCCGTCTCGGTGCCCGCTGTCTTTCCCAGACGCGCTGGCTTGGGGACAGAACAGAGCTCGCCCCGCATCGGCAGCCTCGTGGAGTGAGGTTCTGGGCTGAACTCTGGGGGGCGACAAGGGTCACACTGGTTCCTGAGAAAAGAACTCAAAGTGACACATCCTGCACGTTAGCTGCAAGGCTGCTGGCATCGTCCACGACGAAGAAGCCCATGAAGTTTCACAGACTGGCTTAGCCCAAAAATACTCCACTGGGAACCACCAGGAAAGCCTTTTCAAAGCAATCTTAGGCGACAGGAAAAGTGTGCCGGTGTTAGCAGACTGACATTGTAAAGACAGAAGTCCAGAGGCAATGCAAAGGCTGCTTAAATGTCCTTTCCTAAAGGTTTGAGAACACTTCTGCTGCCTTCGTCTTTAAAGCCCAGCTCTTCCTGATGCACAACACACGGACCCCGTTGCACTGGGATCACAGCGACTCTTACCTCATTTCAAAAACGTTCCGATATTTGCCTCCCCAGGAAGATACTGTGTTTCATTATTCAACGCTTCTTTGATGTTTTCCATAAAGCTTTATACTCTTACTCACGTAACTCCCGTTCTCAGTTTACTTGTACACATTCTTTAGTGTCGGGAACCGGCTCTATCTCAGTTGCTAACCGGTTGCCGTTGGCATACGGGAAAGCTGTTGACTGCTGCTGGCGTTTGGCTGTCCCGCTGACCTCTCTCATTCTTATGTCTGTGACCTCGCCCTGGTTTTTTCAGCAGACCGTCCTCTCTGGCAGTAAGGATCCTTTTCCGTTTGCCTTTCTTTCTGTCTTTTTTTTTTTTTTTTCAATTTTTATTTGAGAGAGAGAGCGTGAAGGGGAGAGGGTCAGAGGGAGAAGCAGACTCCCCGCAGAGCTGGGCGCCCGATGCGGGACTCTATCGTGGGACTCCATCATGGGACTCCGGGATCATGGCCTGAGCTGAAGGCCGTCGCTTAGCTTAACCGAGCCCCCCCAGGTGCCCTCCGTTTGCCTTTCTGATACTCGTGTTTGTTACTCCTCCGTCTCGTCATCGTCGACTCGATCTCAGCAGTAGTGCTCAGAGCAGGGAATGCTGCTGTCACTAGGTGTGCCTCCTCAGACTGTTCTAGAAGCCAGTTGCCTGGTGTTCGCGTGCCCCATGCGACATGGGGGTGATTGCCGAAATTCTTGGCTCAGCCCCACTGCAGAAAAACATTAATGATTTACTGAAAACTATGGTACGTGATGCCGGGCCCGATCGTATGTAGCTGTACTCTGACTGCCAGGACGAACCCAGACCCAGCTGTATCCGCACGAGCTCGGGGATCAGACGTTCGACGTGCCAGCCGTTTTTATAAACCGTCTTTGTGGGGACATAAAGTACACGAGAAGTGCACAAGACGAGCGTCGGCGCGACCATCAGGCTTCAAGAAACACACCCCCGTGGGCGGGTCCTCAGAAGCACCCCTGCCCTCCCCCTCACCCATTCTCCTCTCCCTCTCCCAAAGGCAGCCCCTGTTCCGAGTTTTGACCATCAATCTCTGATTTTTCTTTATGGTTTTATCACCTGAGCATGAAACCTTCAGCACTGTAGTTTTGTTTTGCTTATGTTTTCATCATATGGGGTAGGTCCCGTCATGTCATCCTCAATTCCGTGCTGCATGTCGCACATAACTCACAGGGCGACAGCCGTCATTTGTTCATCTCCGTTGTCGCATCGTCGTACCTGCCTTCTCTGCCGTGCGTGCACGTCTCATGCCGCACGTTTCATGCCGCTGCTGACTCCGGGACAGCTCTTCGTGCACACGCCGGGTGTCTCCGTCGGTCACGCACAGGGCACTGGTGCCGCTGGTCACAGGGTATGGGTGTAGATAATGCCCCCCGGGTTTTCAGCAGGAGTAAATCAACCCAGCGCGCACCAGTGGTGTCCGGAATCTCCCACTGCGCCCCATCCGTGGCAGCATTTGGTATGATGAGCTTTGAAGTGTTCATCGTTCTTACCTTGTCACGTATCTCGTTGTGGTTTCAGTTTGCAGTCCTGGAACGACTAACACACTTGCACGCGTTTTCATTTGGTGACTTGCCGTTTGTATTTACTCTGTGCTGAAATGTTTGGACAGGAATCACCCATTTTCCTATTGGGATGCTTTCTTTCTTTTAGCTGCTTTACCTAAGAATTCTTAATGTGTTCTGGATATGAATTCGTTGCGGCCGTATGTGCTGAAAATATCATCCACTCTGTGGCTTACCTGTTTAGTCCTTTAATGGTGTCTTGCTGTACAGAATGTTTAAAGTAGTCAAATTTTATCAGTCTTTTCATTTATGACTCATTGATTTTGTCATGTTTTAAAACTCTTTTCTCTCCCGTAAGATCATGAAGATCTGTACTCTAGAATAGAGATTGGCAAGTTTTTTCTGTGTACTGACATTTAGACACTAAGTAGATAGTGGGTAGTTCTGTCTCTGTGGCCACGTATAGTCTTCATCACAGGTTCATCTGCGGTTTGAAAAACACAACCCTTTACATGTGTAAAAACCGTTCTTCTGCTGTACTTCTGCAGCTTCTGGTTTGCCTTCCTGTTCTGGAAGCCACAGTTTTTGTTTTGTTTTTTTTTGTTTGTTTTTTTGTTTGTTTGTTTGTTTTTGCTTCTACATATAAAACTACAATATGCCTGCAGTTGATTTTGCTTGATATTGTTTTATAGTAAAAGGCATAGACAGTGTCTGAATGAGTATCAGTTCATTTATTAAGACATTCATTCTTTCCCCACAT
This sequence comes from Martes martes, assembly GCF_963455335.1. Classification (NCBI taxonomy): domain Eukaryota; kingdom Metazoa; phylum Chordata; class Mammalia; order Carnivora; family Mustelidae; genus Martes; species Martes martes. Next base: position 2,967,507 of record NC_137902.1, on the reverse strand, counting down.
TTATTTAGTGACCCCTTTGTCACAAATTGAATTACTCTGAGTTCTCTGCAGCATTTCATTGTTGAATCTCCCTTCATGCTGTTACTGTAGCTTTCTGACAAGTACTGGTATTTTAGGAGACAAAATGCTTCAGTTCTTTATACAGCTGTCTTGACTATTCACGACTAAGACTTTTCCACTGGCATACACATTTTAGAATCCATTGCCAAATTCCAAAGTAATATGTTAAAAAACCTTTTTCTTTTTAAACTAAGGTTTGATTGACTCTATAGATTGGTTTGAATCAAACTGACATCTTTACAAATTTCAGTCATCAAATCTACGAACACATTATATTCATTATTGAGGTTATGTTAATTTTTCTCAATGATTTAGTTTTTCCATACAAAGGTCTTACATGTATCTTGTTGGATTTATGACTAGGTATATATGTTTAAATATCTGAGCTTTTACAAATGACACATTTTTTTCTTTTTTATTGTTTAATTGTCCAACAAATAGTACATTTTTTTCAACAAATAGTACATTTTCAATCAACAGTGTTTGTTAGAATGCAGTGCTGAAAGTGTCTTGGCATATAGTTTATAAGATAAATTATTGCACACATCCGGTTTCCTTTCCTTTATTTTGTTTGAATAATTCTACTGACTGAGATCTTCTCTACAGTGTTAAGTAGAAGTGATGAGGGTAGACATCCTTTCCAATTTCAGGGAAAAATTATTCAGTCTTTTTGTCCTGATCGCTGTGGCTGGGTGTTTATTTTATTCATCTTGCTCAAGAGCCTACTTCTGGTTTCATTCTTTCTCTCTGTTGTTTTCCTGTTTTCCATTGCATCAATGCCTTTTATGCTATCAGCACACGAGCATAATTTTATCGGAGTGTTCTGATGACTTGAAAGGTATTTATAAAATTCTGTTAGATTCTTCTCTTGATGTTTTCCTTTTAGCATGTCATTACACTGCAAATTAATCACTTCCAATTAAAGATTAAGTGAAATCTCCTCAATTGTACATCTAAAAGGATTTCGAAATTCAGAAACTTCCTTTGTAGCTGCCTTGGGATCCAACAAAAGCTGCTGGAACAGTGGTTTGTGCTCAGAAAACCTATGCACTGTAGATTCACGTGGGAACGTAGGTCTTAGAAAGTGTAAAGCAGCTTGACGTATCTTATGATTCAAACAAGGTTCCTTGTCATCAGCACAGCTTTACCGGAGCACAAGCATGTGGGTATCATTTTGCCTGGAATTCCTTTAAAGACTACCAAATCTGCAGCAAAAGCTGATTTCCGAAGTCATGTAGTGTTTAATGATAGTGGTCAAAGGCAGCTCTTCTGACTCAGAAAAAGTGCAGCCCTGAGCTGTAAAAGTGGTAATAAAACTTTGTCTCTGCTGCTAAGCCATTCAGGTGTTCTGTGGGAGGTAAGTCAGGATATCCAGTTTCCCCTTCTCACGGAATTTCATAAAACTGATGATGGTTAAGTCCAGAATACATGGAAAGATTGTCTGCAGAGTGCCTGTGGATGGCTAACAGACTGAAGGACCATAGAGTCTAAATGTCTTGTGTTTTGACAAGCTCGGTTAATTTGTCCGGCTGAGCCCTTTCTGTTTAACACGTGTACCCCCATCACTGTGCTACATCATAGCGGATTCCCCTTCAGGTTGTGCTCAATTCATGTTTTCTCAAATTCTTTGAAAATATTCTTGCTGTGGCCATAGTTTTCCAACCCTTGATCTAGTTTTCAACATAAAGTACGAAGGGAACGGAAGAGCCCAAACCAAGTAAAAGAAAAACCAGTGAAGATGATAAAACTCTCACCAGACTAATAAGAGAGAGAAATGGAAATTTACCCATACTAGTTTTGAAAGGGGAAATCAGTACAGATCTTACAGATGTTAAAAGAACAATAAGAAAATCTTATAAACCATTTCATACCAGTAAATGTGATGACGTAGATGAAATGGAAGAATTCATATTTATATATAATTTACATATAACATGTATTATATATTATAAATATATGTATATTTGATAGCTCTGAGGAATAAGTAAGTATGTTGAGTGCTAGGTGGTTGCATGACTCTGCATGTCAGTACTCACTGAACTATATCCCTAAAAAGAGTGAATTGTCTTATATGTAAGTTTTACCATGATACACCTGACTTTACTGTTCGATGCAGCCCAGTATTCACTGGATTTACATGCAGATTTAACATTTCTGCTCTTCACGCATTCTGTGTCTTCAGTCGCCTTGCTATCGGCCTTAATAATGCCTTTTTTTCCAAAAAAAAAAAATAATAATGCCTTTTTTTCGCTGACACTGGCTCAGAGAGGCTCTTGAGAGCCCATTCTTTACAGTAATTTTGTGAACTGGTTATCCTACTCCATATTAAAAAATTAAACTACATAAATTCATAGTTAAATACATTACATCAGAGATAACACATACTCAAAACTCATCCCTTCCAGTTACACTAATTTGACTGTTATCTATGCCTTTGATGTCGTGTTTATGTGGGTGTGCTCCTGACGATCTCTTCTCACCTCTAAGGTCAATGCTATCACATTACTGTTTTGAAATCAGCGGTAGTGTGAGTATTCATGGAAATCAGCAAATGCTGCAAAGTGGAGCTTACTCACCTAAATCAGGGGCTAATAAAATATAGCCCATTTATGTCTGTGAGCGAATTTTTAATGTAATGCAGCCCTGCCCTGTTGTGTTGCCTGTGGCTGCCTTCACATTTCAACAGCAGACCCCATTAGTTGTGACTAGACTATCTAGACCACAAAGTCTAGACTATTTACTCTCTGATCCTTTAAGGAACTGTTTGTAAACGATTGGTCTAGATTTAAGAATGTGACAGAAAAGATGTTAATGATATTAATTCTAAGAGTATCATGTGTGTAACCATTACATTTTGAATAGTGAAAAAAATATTCTACCGATATTTGAAACTATAACCTGATTCAGCAGAGAAATTGCTCATCTGTAACTGACAAGTATGGGAGGTTCTGACCTACCTCCCCAGGGCTTCACATGGTTCTGGTTAACCTGGCCACAGCTGTGTGGGAGCTGTACATCCATCGGCTGCGACCACTCGTTGGCTGTGGGCACAGGAGTTGAACAAATACTGGGCGCCTGGGTGGCTCAGTCAGTTAAATGGCTGCCTTCAGCTCTTACTATCCCAGGGCCCTGGGATTGAGTCCCGCATTAGGCCCCCTGCTCCAGGGAGCCTGCTTCTCCCTTTCCCTCTGCCTGCTGCTACCCCTGCTTGTGTTCTCTCTCTCTCTTTCTCTCCCTCTCTCTCTCTCCCTCTCTCTCTCTCTCTCTCTGTCAAATAAATACAATTTTTTAAAAAGTTGAACAAATACTAATGAAAGCTTCAGGGAGGGAGAATCAGTGGCTGATTACATTCTCATGTAAATCAGTATAAAATTTGCATGAAAGACTATTGTATATTATATGTAAATTGTGTGCTATGCATCATTTGTATCGGTACACTTTATATTTTCAACTTTTGCCTGCATGGATGCATACTTATTTTGGAATGCCAGTTACACATGGTCTTTATCTGCTTCCATATGGGATCCCTGGTAAGGGATGCTCAGATTTTTGTTTCTTTTTCTGAAAGTAGCTTAATTTTTGTTTCTGAATGATACTTCTCCTTGGGATAGAATTTCAGGTTGACATTTATTGTCCAGAGTCTCGTGGTACCTTTCCTTTCCTTAGGCATCTCTCACTCCTTGTGAAAAGTCAGCTGTGAATACAGTTGTTGGGTCCCTGAAGTAACAGTACTGCTCTGACTTCACATCTGAAGGAATGTGGACATCTTTTATTCTTCCTGCTTTGAATCCTCGGGCATCCTGGATCTGTGGCTTCGTGTCTTCCAGCAGGTTTGTGTGGGCTCACCTCTCTGGCTCTGTCTCCGTCCAGCGGCGGCCAGACATGCTCTCCCCCGCCCTTCTGGGATCCCGCGCGTCTGTCGGACTTCACTGTATCTGCTCTTCCTCCTGTTCTTCACTGTTTTCCATCATGTGTCCGTGCAACTCACTCTGTTCATTTCTTCCAGCAGTTCGCTAATTTCTCTGCTGTGCCAAATTTGGTTTTAAATCCATTCGTAATATACATTATTTCCAAAATTTATTTTTCAATTCTAGTATTTTCATTTTTTGTAAGTAGTTGGCAATTCTTCCAGAATTTTCTGATCTTGGCTTTTATCCTACTGGAATGAACCACAGTATTTTCAGTTTGTATCTGATACTCCTACTTCCCTGGGATCTCATTTGTTTTTGCTGGGTTTTGTTCCTCTTGTCCCCTCGTGCGTCCACTCATTTTTTTTTACTTTATATCCCAGTACTGTGTTTGAACAGCCGTGTGTTGACCCGGCGTGGTACCTTGCATCACATGTTCCTTCTCCAGCAGGGCTTGGGGCACTGGCACTCGGGGTCCCTCCGCCCAGTCTTGGGGCTCCATATGACTGGGGCACAGCCGCTCTTCCTCTGAGGTTTCATTCAGTGGCCGCTCACCCTTAGTCTTATAGGGTGGCTCTTCAGGGTCCTTCCCAACACAAGGAACTGCCAGGGCCCCGCAGGCCCGTTTCCCTTGTCCCCACCCCATGGCTGCACAGAGCGTGTCCCAGCCACCCACCAGGGATGCCCTGCCTCTGAGGTAACACAGCCCCTGACCACTGCTCTCCCGGCACCATGTCCTACCGTTGTCACCGTGTGACCCACCCATTTCTCAAGACCGTTTCTCAACTCACACATCCTGATTTTTAAAATAATGCCCTCAGCCTGCCACCCCCTTCCGTGGCCAGTCTGCCTTCCTCTGCCACAGGCAGACATCCCCACACACACTTCAGCTGTCCGTGTGTGCTAAGGGCCGTCTTTATGATGCCGGCCACCTTGCCGTGAGCCCAGCTGGCCGGTGGGGCTGAACACCCGGGTGTGCAGACTGACGTCCACCCTCTGGCTTGCTCTTCCTGCGGTGTCTTGTCTGGGGAGGTTGTGCTGTCCAGCGGCCCGCCCTCTGGCCCCATCCAGACTGACTTGACGCCGGCTCTACAGGGTTGCAAGTTCCCTAGGTCTGGATATATTAGCTGAAGACACTGCCAGCTTGTGTTTTCGGATGAGTGGGAAGTGAATGGATACAGGAGTTTTTTGAGATGCCGATGCCAACCATGTCAAAACATGTTTGTGTGGTATTTAATGTGTGTTTAATGTGTTTACTAAATAAGATTTACATGGAAATATAAATGGAAGTTTGTAAAGACGTAACCCTATTTGCCAAAGCCCTTTGCATGTATTTTGCTGAGTATTTTAAAGTATTTATTTAAAGCAACAATGTGGTTGCTTCTGTCTGGGTTTGATTCTCTGAACTTTAGATGCTCGAGGCTCGTACATACAGAGGTTGTTCCAGCTGTTGTAGAAGGACGGAACCCGGTCTTCCCCAATTTTAACGCTCTGCGGTACCCGTGGAGTTGGCTTGGCTATCATTTTTATTAAACTAGGTGCTAGAATAGAGAATTCTTTCATGTCCTCAGATGTGAGTGCCTGTGGCTTGGGAACCAGAGTCACCCAATCTGGTGACCACTCCAGGCTTTTCTAGTCCAATTCTAAGGTGAGTTCTTAAGGAACACATGTAAACTCCACACCACATATGATGGTGAAACTCCAAGGGGGAGTGATGTCTCAGGAGCACAGGTGCCGACGATGGGAACTGGCTGCCTGTCTTTAGTGCACTCCTAGCCCATGATGGGAGTGAGGTCTTGAGATGGGCAGGTCAGAGAGAGGGTTGGGAACAGAGCAGGAGGCCCAGCGTGGAGGGACGATGATACCAACACTGGGCAGCCTCTTCCTGAGATCCAGAGAAGCCCCATGGGCACATAGGTCAGGCTGATGGAGAAATACAGGACAGAGGTTGGAGATGTGGATTGAGAGAAATCCACCTTGTAGCTGACATGAGCCACAGACACAGATGACCACCTAGGACGCCAGCCCGGAGGGAGGAGATAGCTGGGTCTCCCTCAGGAGAGGGGCAGAACAGGGAGAGAAGCAGCTGCCAGGAGACTCAGTAGAACAGGGAAAGAGACCTGCCAGAGCTGATTTCCCAGGGTCAGTGACCCCACCTTCTCACCAGTGATCTCTGCAGGTCCCCTTCCCTTGACTCAAAACTGTGTCTCTGTGCCTTCCTTGCATGCCATGATTTAAGGGCAGGCACCAGGGTAGTGCCCACAGGTGAGCCCAGGTGTCACTGCTGTCCGCGTGGCACAGAATCTGGCACATGGTGCAGGGGGACCCCACTGACATAGCAGAAGCACATCCACCCCCCCCCCCCACCGTGTGGATGATCCCCTTCCCTGCAGCCCCAGACTCGGGCTGTCGGGTGAACCCGCCGTGCTCTGGGTGAGAACTGCCACGAGTTGTGGACCCAGAGGCAGCCTGCTGGTGCATAGCGGCTCCGTTCTGGCATGAACATCCTGCACTTTCTCCCCGTCATCTACTTTCCAGCCCATCGCTTCCTGAGTATGGGGGCTTCTGCTCCTTCTGGGAACCCCTCCTTGTCTTCTGATTGCACACCCAGCAGGCTGGCTGACCCCGCTCAGCCCTGGCGGCCTGGTCATCCTCCCGAGCTCGGGACGTAAACACAGAGAAGCCTCGTACAGACCATGGCTGGGACCTGAGGACCAGTGTGGAGGATTTCCCAGCTCAGGAGAAGGCCTGGTCCAGCTGGTTAAGCCGCCCTTGCCTTTCTGCTCTTCCTTGGGGGCTCGGGGGTGGGGAGGCTACAGCACACACCCCGCCCCCCAGCAGTTCCATCCACACGGCTGGAGCCCAGCGGAGGGCACGTCTGAGGGTCCAGCCACGTCGGGCTGTGTTTCACTTTGAGTCTGCAGCTGGAGTTAGCTTCTGTTTAATAGAAGATAAGCATCTGATAATTATAATCACTCTGAATTGATAAACTCTTTTAAATAAAAGAAATCATTAAGAATGGCTTTTCTGCAGAAGTAGTACATGGGGAAATGAAATTTTCTCTCTCATTGGGAATTTCTTAGTAAATATGCAGGCAGATTGCATACGTTAAATTAAGATTAGAGAAGTAGAATGATCTCCTGTAATTCCCGGTTTAAACACAGAAAATGCATTCTGTGTGGGGAAGAACAGAGTAACAGACACTGGGCACCAAGAGTTGTGTTGTTGTTGTTGTTGTTTTGGAAAAAACAGTTGGAATAGGTACTGTTTGGAGCACTCACTCATTACCTTAGTGACTCTTCCGTCCCACCGACGCGTGGACCCAGTGAGGCCTCCTGCTGTTCGTGGGATGATGGTTTGCCAGAGCCGCAGCCTCGGGTGGGATGAGGAACGTCCCTACCGGGGGAGGAGGCAGTGACCGACCTTTATGCCGGTTCCTGAGAGATAACTTATGGGAGATGCAGGTATTTTTAAAAAATATTTATTGGGCATATTTTCAGTTTCAGCTTTATGGAATTCACTTTCTGTTCTCTTACCTTGTATCTTTAAATTATGTTCTGTGGATAATCTTACCTCCTGTACTTAATACTGTTTTCTTCCTGGGGTGACCCGGAGTTGGCCTCTGCTAACACAGGTCAGGTTTTCCTGGTTTCCAAGGTCACCTTCAACCCTCACACCTCCCACTTGTCTGTCAGTCTCTGCACTGTGGAGAACAGCCTGCTGCAGGCTCTTGCAGACGGGCTTCGTCCCTTTATTTTTCCAAAAGGGAAGCGGCCACAGCAAGCCCCCCGCTCCCTGGACCGTGCCTGGGTCTGTCAGTGAGCAAGAGAAGAGCCCACGGCACCTGAAGGCGCGGACCTCTCTTTCCACCCAGTCACTTGTGAGCTGCAGCTCTCCTCCCCGTACCCCACTTGACGGGCAGCCTTAACAGAACGCCTGTCTCTTTGGTCCCTCTCTACTGCCATTAAGTGGCCTTCTCTTGCCTCTTGTGGCCTGGGCACACGCTGCTGGCCTTGCTCCCTGGGCAGCACCGGGCCGGGGAAGAGCAGGCCGTCCGGCCACGGCTGGGGGCCACCGAGCGTCTGGCCGGGTGTGGGATCCGGTGCCCTGGACACTCTGACCACTGCCCACCCAGGCCCGCTCCCCCCAGCAGCAGGAGCCCTTCCTCTCACGGATGAGGCCGTAGTGGCCGTAAGATGCAGCGATAAATTTAGATTCTTTTGGTGTCTGCAGGTCATTATTGGAATTACAGCAACTGGCTGGGAGGTCATAAAGTTCCCTTGACAGGTTGTGAATTCCAAGCCCCCAGTAACTGCGGAGGCGGCCCACGTCCTCCTTCATTATCGTCAAGAAACACTCGTCTCAGGAAGGCCCGCGGACAATTAAAAAGGGGAAGCTGGGAAAAGCTGAGTGTCTGGCTTCCGTGTGGAGAGCCTTGACTTCTCCTGGGTTGCGGAGGGAAGGGCCGAGTCCCTCTTTCGGAGACACGGCACTAGAAGTGCGCCGAAGCGCAGCCCCAGCCAGGGCACGGCCTTGCCTTCCCAGAAGCTTGGCCACCTGCTGCCCCGGCCGGCGGGCTCCCGGGCCCCAAGCTGGTGCTGCCCTTGCTGGCAGGCCTGAGCGGGAGCAGACTCGGCGGCTGTCACTGTGATGCGGACAGCCTGCTGGCACTGGGCTGGGGGCCTCACACCCCTTGTGGGCCTGGAGGCCGGCTCGGGTCCCCTCCCGTTACGACATTCGTGAGGCAGAGGCTCGGAACCTTGTACTGAGCAAACGTCTCCCCTGGAAGACTGTCTCCCGCTGGGTGCACCCGGAGGCAAACCACAGGGTTGCCTTGAACCTTAAACCACACATAAAAATGCACTCAGTCCGTCAGCACTTGGGACCGTGGCCACGTCATGACGTTCTAGTGACGCATGTGGGGGCACACGTGTCCATCGTCAGCCCAGCTAGCCGCCGCGCCTGCGTTCCGTGTAGGCCCAGCCTCACGTGCAGATTCAGCCATAACTGGCCTAAGTTTAAAATCACCTGAGAAAGAAGCGTAACTGACATTCATGGTTTAAAGGAAATGTCATTCATAAGATTATAAGATTTTAAGCTCTTACAAATAAGCAGTTCAAATCAATGTATTCTTGTGGAAAACTTGGTCTAATTAAATTTTGTACTGTCACGTATGTTTCCCAGACTTTACAAACTCCTTGTGAACCTTGAGGATTCTGGAACAGAAGGATTTGGGAAACTCTGGTTTGGACCAGGTTGGAGGGGCCCCTCTACTACAAGGCTTTCCGGGTTCGGGTGTGCAGCCAGAGGCCCGCCTCGGAGGAGGGGGTGCGCCCCAGCATTTCACCAGCCAGGGCTTTTCTTCTCCAACGCATGAGAACCTCTGGGGTGACTTGGGGGACCCCAAGTCACCCCAGTGCTGCTTATTTATTTACTTATTTATTTACTTAATAAGAAGTGCTGCTTATTTCAGTGAAAAAGTGTGCAATTAAAAAAACAAATGGAATTGGGACACCTGGGTGGCTCAGTTGGTTAAGCGGCTGCCTTCAGCTCAGGTCATGATCCCAGAGTCCTGGGATCGAGTCCCACATCGGGCTCCTTGCTCGGCAGGGAGCCTGCTTCTCCCTCTGCCTCTGCCTACCACTCTGTCTGCCTGTGCTCGCTCTCTCTCTCTCTCTAACAAATAAATTTTAAAAAAAAATTTAAAAAAAAAAAACAAAAAACAAATGGAATATCTGTAAAATGTTTAAGAGCACAGCCCAGTGCATGTCGACCATCGTGAATGAAGTGAGAGGCTCTGCTTCTGTAGGATGAACCGTCTCGCTGCCCCAGTGTCTTCCTGCTGGGAACCCGATCAGTAAACAAACCCGCCCCTTCCTGGACTGCATCCTTCAACGAGAGGTTTTATGTTTTCGGCGATCATGCTCGGAGGACTTAGGATCACCTTATGTTAGCCTGATGCCATTGAAACAAAAAATTGGTCCGAGAACACGAGCCTGACACCTTCCTTGGAGAGTTACAGTCAAAACCTTGTGTTTACCAGACAGCATGTCATGTTCGTGGTGACAGAAAGAACTTCTGCGGACTTCATGGGAATACCAAAGTGCCTCAAAATTAAAAATAATTTTTCCAAAATTACTGTGTAACTGAACAGATTACTCTGCCCTGTGACACCGTTGTGACCCCAGAGTTTCTACAGAGAGGCTAGCAAGGGTCTGGTTTGGAGTGGAAGGCAGACAGAAGCCCTCTGGAGCCCCGTACGGCTCAGCAAACGAGCACGGCGTTTCCTAGACCTTGTACAGTTTTCTCATTCATATCCTATCGATTTGTGACAGCGATTACATGCTCTCTTGTAGTACAGGGAAGAGGGTTTTTTAACCGACCGTATGACTTGTAGACTTTGTGGGAATTTTCATTAAGGTCAGTGAATTGTACAAGCTGAGGAAAGCCAAGACAAACGAGTTGGAACCGACTGGCGTGAAGGCTGGCCCGGGTTTAGACCGTGTTTCTCAGGCAATGTTCCGGGCTCCGGTCTGTTGTAATGAAACCACCCTCCAGGGCTGCAGAACTTTGAGGGAAGGAGAATCCTCCGCCTCTTCCTCTTGAACAGCCGTATTTGGGGACATCCAGGCACCAAGAGGAGGGAGGATAGATGTGTGCCCCAGGGACCCCTCCTTCCTCATAGAGGGTTTTGCCCATCCTGGCTGCCTCGGTGTTTCCGATAACCACTCCTGCAGGTGTGTCTGGAGGTCTGCCTGCCCCGGCCCTCAGGGATAGGGCGGGATGCCTGTGCCATGGCCTTCTGGTCCTCTCGGGGGCCTGGTGACCCTCCAATAGTCACATCCCCACCACCGTGCCCTGGGACTGGACGGCAGGACTCTCCTTTCCTCCTCTGGGCAGCCTGTTAACCTGGGGTGTCAGGATGTTTTCTGTCGAAGTTAGAAATAATATTTCCTTTAGAAGCTGGGATAAGGCTCCAGCTTTTCTGTGATGTTCAGACTTTCCCCTTTTAGGGTTGGCTGCTTCTCCACACCACACAAGGGACCCAGATCTTCTGCTCAGGGCCTGCCTTGGCCAGGAAGATCTATTTGTTGTGGTGGTTTTGACTGTTGAATTTTTCTCGACCTGTTTTAGTTTTTTGTTTTTTGTTTTTTAAACACCTCCACAGGTAGTTCCCAGCTTGGCATGATTTGGGGCCTTTTGCCCACAGGCTCCTGGGCCCCTGTCCTGTACCCCGTCCCAGATAGTACATCCCCCCAGCTTCTAGGGACACATGTGTGCTCTTCTCTGGATCTGACACTGTCCTGGCTTCTCTACCCACCACTCTCCATCCCTCCAGAATCTCCTCACGCTCGCCCCTCTGTGACCTTCCCCAGCCTCTGCCAGCCCCTCTAGAAACTCAGCTCTTGTTCCCTCTGGTTCTGTGGCCTGTGTACCGGCATCCTCCCCACAGTGACACCTGTCTTTCCCCGTCAGGTGGAAGCTAGGGACGCGCTACACTTGCTTCCTGAGGGACTGTGTCAATAAATCGCTGGTTACCAAGTGGCGTGGTGAGGCGCCTGGCGCGAGAGGTTCATCCTGCCCTTCCACTGAAGGTGCCGTCCCCCACCCCGGGCTTCGTGAGCCTGCACCCCAGCGTCGAGGCCTTCCTCTGTGTGTGTCCCCTCCAGTCTAGAGGGCACCTTGACAGTGCCTGGACGGTGGCCTTTTTATCAGGTTGGCCTCCAGTATTCAATATCTACCAGTATTTAGTTCACACGTCTACCCAACCAAGGCATTTTAAGCATCTGAGCTTGTGATCTGAATTATATTTTAAATAACATTATTGCGCGCGGAGCGTTGCATTCTTCAGTGAAGCTTCCCTGGTGTGCACCAGAAGCACGTGGTGTCTCCCAGCCTCCAAGGACGAGCCTCCTGTAGGGGTGCCCAGGGTTCTCCGAAGGCACCTGCCGAGAGGCTGCAGAGGGGCCACTCGACTCCAAGAGATGCTCCCCATGTTGAAAATTGGTCCAGGATAAGAACATTCCAGAAGGACCAATACTGCATTTTCTTTACTAAAATTCTGCTCCTAAACATCTGCTCTGCAGAAGACTCTCTGAAAAGAGCACGGTAGGTGAGAGCAGGACCTAAGACGGACACGTCCCATCCCTGACAAAGGGCTCCCAACCCATAAAGTCCTCCCCGTACTCAACAATAAGAAAATAACATTCTGGTTGGAAAATGGGCGGAGGGATTGCACACCCTCTACCAAAGCGGCTGTCAGTTCAGCAGGAAGCACGAGAAAGGACGCCTCCTCCTCATCGGCCAAGAGCGAGCCACAGGGGAGGTCGCGGTGAGACGGTGTGGCACACCTGCAGCCGCTCTGGGGAGCAGGATGGTGGCTTCTGACAAAGGCGACCTACAGCTTCCTTGCAACTCAGCGGTCACACTTCTGGTCACACACCCTCCGGAAATGGAAACTCATGTCCACACAAAAGCTGTGCCCTGATGTTCAGAGCACTTGTACTGAAAATGGCCCTGAAATTGGGAACAACTCAAATGTCTTTCCCAGAGTGAGTGGATAACTGGCCCGTTCGCGATCAGCGCTTACCAGCAGAAAGCTGTGAATGGTGGACGCACGACACAGCGTAGGTGTGTGCACGGGGCGTTCTGCTGAGGGCAGAAAGCTGTCCCTCGAAGGTGTGACACTCTTGACATGACAGACATATAATGGTGACGAGCAGGTCAGTGGTGGTCAGGGACCGGACTGGGACAAGGGGGGACTGTAGCCAGTTGTCTGCGTGGGACAGACTAGGGCTGTGTCCTGCTTGGGGTGGCGGGTATGTGAATCTAAGTATGTCACAAACCTGCATTTTAAAAATGCAAAGATGTTTTAAGACATCATTAAAAATGTAAAAATGTTCAAGTGTGCATAGAGCCTGTGACATCCAAATACACTCTGCGGCGTACTGGCTGGGACGGCACCAGCGCCAGCTTTCCGGTCTGCAAACGCTGCGAGTCCTGAAAGCTCGTCACCGGAGAAAGCTGAGGGAAGGTGCGTGGAAACTCCGTCCATATTCAATGTTTTATGAATCTCAAATTTTTTCAAAAGTTTTTAAAAATATGTTCCTACCACATTATCAGTTTTAAAAAATGAAAAATAAAAAACCAAAAGTGGGTGAGAGTAGGCATGTTGCTGGCTTTGCTGCTGTGAATCCCAGAAAACATCTTCGCTTGTGACAACGGGGGTGGGGGCAGACCCACTCGCAGAAGGAAAGTCCATCCCAAAGCCAGAAGACGACTTTTCCCTCAAAGATTCGGGGAAGAAAGGAAGCGCTATGAGTAGAAAACAGTGTGTTCTGAACTTGAAACTGCTCGTTGCTTATTCATTGATTAGCCTCGTTACCGTGTGTTTTAATGACTTAAAAAACAGACCCAGAGCAGCCAGAGAATGTCCACGTGAGCGCTGGGCTTCCCCACACGGCAACTTTCACATCGTGCACGTATGAAATATGGAAAACTTCTTCCTGACACTGATCACATTTGAAACTTCATACTTTCTTAATTCAGTCTGTTACTGACAGTAATACATTTTAACTCGAGAATGTGTTCGTTCAGTGCATATTGACTTGGCTTGTGAGAACGTCCACCGTACACGCTGACATTGGATTTCCTGTCATGGTGACTTAGACGTGAGGACGGCAGTGAGTGATTCCTGCCAGTCAAGCAACTTTCAGTGGAGCCCCACTTGAATGGTAATAATCTGCTCCTGTAATTGCTGTGGAAAAGGAAAACCCTCTGGAGATTTTACATCTAATCATTTATTTATAAATCTGTAGATGGCAGTCTGCAGAATACGCATCGGGGGTCAACTTTGTGCTCAAAACAGTTGCCTGATGTTTACATTTCACAGTGTATTTTTTTAACAGTACCTCCAGCCCCCGTGATCACAAAAGGACCCTGGCTTGCTGGTAGCTGCTCTGCCCCTCATCCCAGGGCCCAGCCACTTCATTACAGATGCCTCTGCAGAGGCCGGTCCCCTCTGTATTAGCTGAAATATGCATGTTTTTCCATCTCATTAATTCAGTCTACATACAATTAATTTTTGCCTATTAATAAACCCCTTGGTGTCAGTGACAGCTATCTAAACCACTTCACCTGGTGTGGAAGAGAGAAGTGTACTTGCACATTTCCACCCCTCGTCTGCATGCTCATTGCCGCATCTGTGGGCTGGAGGGTGTCGGTGCATAAATCAGGCATCGCGAGGAAGTGTGAACTGCTGAGCACTGGCCTTAGACCAGCTGGTGGGGAGGTTTGAAATATTAGTTAGCTCCACTCGTGTTTGGGATAGATGGAGACGTGGAGAAGCCGTCCTTGCTCCTTGGGGTCTCCGGCCACACGGAAATTTACCGGAGCCTAAATAAGTCAACTAACTTTCTTTCTTTCTTTCTTTCTTTCTTTCTTTCTTTCTTTCTTTCTTTCTTTCTTTTACAAATCAAATACTCAACTAATTTGGACATCACTGAAAGGACATCTTTTCTGTGTTTTCAAAACTCATGATTTCTCTTAAACCCTCTAAGTAGAGAGAGGTGACTGTGCATATGACAGTTCCTCCTGCTGGTAATATTCAAAGGGAAAGGGAAATACCAAAAATGAGAATAGGGCTTTGAAATTGAAAGGAGACACCACCTCCTTCGAGACGTGGGGACGTCGGACGTTCCCCCGAGATCCTGGTTTTGCTGTTTTCTTCTCTGCCTTTGCGAGGGGACAGCTCTTTGCCACAAATGAATTTCTCTCAGATCACCACCAGCCAGGAGGGAATGTAGTTCTAAGTGTGGTGTTAAGGGTTCTTGGGTTCCTTGCATGGATTTGTAAGAAGGACAGTCACCATCCACAGCAGGAGTCATTTAGGGGATCGCACTCCCGAAGTTGCTGGAATGGCTTTCCCTTCCTAAGGGCTTTGCCTGTCGGATGTGGAGCCAGAGCTTATGGCGGGCCTGAGCAGCTGATGAAGTTGTCCGGAGAAGGGCTTCAGAGTGCCTGCCTTGACGTACTCACAGGAGTGATGTCACAGAAGGTTCTGGACTGTTCAGTGAGGGGGTTGAGCCAATGTCATTGGTCAGCTGGGTTGAAAGCAGGTGGTTGATTGGAAGTTAGATAACCATTCAGTTTGCTGGTTTTTAAATGTGCCGTATCTGTCACACCTATCGATTGTTATGATTAACAAGAATGTTTTAGCAAGAATATTTAGTAGGGATGTATTACGGCTTGAGTGAGACTCTCCATCTGGGTACGGGTCACAGAAATCAGATCTCATTGGTGTTTGCTGAAGGTCCCCGCTTGGCCAGGAGCAGCCTTACCGGTTCCCGGTAATGAGACCTGCCCCTAAGCCTGCCGGCCTCGCTCTCCCTCCTACGTGCAACCCCTTTCCCCGTGCCCCTCTGTGACTGGTGGGGCCTGGCCCTCCCTGGGTGGGCTCCTTCCCTGCGGCCGTTTCTCCTGTTCTCCACAGTTCTACTTTCCACATCTCAGTGGTGTGAAGTGGGAGTTCGGTGGCTTGTGCATGAGCAAATGCGTGGGGCACAGTT
The DNA here is from genome assembly GCF_963455335.1 of Martes martes. Lineage (NCBI taxonomy): Eukaryota > Metazoa > Chordata > Mammalia > Carnivora > Mustelidae > Martes > Martes martes. Next base: position 2,951,972 of record NC_137902.1, on the reverse strand, counting down.
GAGCCTTGAGCAGCGGGGGTTTGGGGCACTGACCCTCCACAGGGCTGAAAACCGCCACACAGCTTTCGGCTCTCCGCACCCCCCGAAACGTAATGGCCTTCTGTTAACGGGAGGCCAGTTAACAAACAGTCTGTTAACTCGTATTTCATATATTACTTGTTATGTTGTCTTCTTACAATAAGGTCAGACCAAACACTGTGAAGAAAATCATAAGGAAAACACACTTACAGGACCGTAGTGCATCAGACCGAGTCTGCGAACAAGCGAACCCACGCGGCTGCGCCCTGTTGGTGCGGGGTCAGCTGTCATTTCCGAACAGGGGACTTCGAGTTCCTGACCGTGCTCTGAGCTCATGCGGAGGAAGCCGGGTCGATGACGACTAAGCACTTCACGAAGGCTAATGAAGAAACCATTAGCTGGCTTCTGAGAGGAGCACGTCAGCCTCTCAGCGCCGGAGTATCTGCCGCTTTTGTGATGAATTGTGTGCACGACTTCTGCCCCGGTTTCCCACCAGCTGAGGACGTGTTTCTGTCCTCCTTGCGCCACAGTGTGTAGTTCTCCCCGAGTTCTGAGCATCAGCCATGAGCCTTTTCCTCCCCTGGCCCCGGGTGGTTCTCAAGTTTAAGACCGTGCACCCTGGCAGCTCACCCGCCGTCCGCATCTGGTTCACGCCGCTCTTTAACGTCAGTCGTAGACAGAACTGCTGCTGCGGTTCCAGAAGTCGAGCTTTCCTCTGAGAAGGTTAGTGGCTCTTCAGACTTAACGTCCAGGGCAGTAGAACGAGGCAGGCTCTGGGCAGCCCTGCTGTGCGGTGGGTAAGTGAACACGAGCACGTTCTTCCAGAAGAAGTTCTTTATGCTGCTGGTAGTAGAGTCAGAGAAAGGAACAGCGAGATCTTTAAGTCCGCATCCCGGGGGCCATCAGGATGGACCTGGATGGTAGTTGTGCGAGAGTAAGAAAGCAGAAAGGATGCCTCCTCTTTGTTACTGAGAGGCCTGCCTGTCCTGAGTGGCGTTTCCTCTCTGCCCGGCGTACACGACCTACCATGAGCAGGGACTGGTTCAGGGCACTGAAGAAATGGGTGTGGAGCACCAAGGAGGAGCCCCAGGGGAGAGGGGAGAAGGCGCTCGTGTCCTGGCCGCCAAGATGATGCTGGAGTCTCTGGACCACAGGAGCCCCGGGGGAGAGGGGAGAAGGCGCTCGTGTCCTGGCCGCCAAGATGATGCTGGAGTCTCTGGACCACAGGAGCCCCGGGGGAGAGGGGAGAAGGCGCTCGTGTCCTGGCCACCAAGATGATGCTGGAGTCTCTGGAGCACAGATGTGGGCAGAGACAAGGGGTTCTCTCTCCGGACCTGCCTGCAGAGAACCCAAGCCTGAGCCGTCCTGAGGCTGCAGCCTCCCGTCCTGGCCTGGCAGAGCTGGTGGAGGACGTGGGGGGCTGTGCCGTATTCACCCTCCACCCCTGTGGCAGCTTCTAGAGTGTGTCTAGAGACACTCAGCATGTGCTGATGTGCCAAAGAGGAATGGTGCCATGCCCGTTCAGTTCCAGACGCACTCCTGTCCCTGGAAGGGAGACGACTGCACTGAGTGTCACTTACAAACATCTCTTGTTTCCTGGAGGCTGGGGGATACAGTGGTTCAGTATTACATAGTTTGGGGGGTATTTTTAGGAAGAAACATCTGTTTCTTTTTGATCCTTTGTTTCTTAAAATGTTCAACAGAGTCACCCATATCTAGCAAGTGTATTTTCTTTCACTTTTTTCCCCATAAAATACTTAATTGAAAGTGGCAAGTGGGGTAGGTGGTTCGCAGTTTTTCCAAGCGGAGGAGTTCAGCTGCAAACTCAGCTGCCGCCAGTTTCTGGTTTGGTTCCTGGAAATGGGGGTTTGTGTTTTTAATCACATATGTAATAATTGGCAGGAAGATGTTCAGTTTTCAGAAGCTAGGAGTGAGAGGAGCATGGCTACCAGGAAGGGGACAGTAGCTTAGGAGTTGTGAATATTTGTTTTCAAGTTCTGACTTCTGTTTAGTTTTTTTTAAGTGTTCTAAGGGAGGAATCCTGGTGGGGCAGATCTGTCAGCTAACACAGGCATACACCCCTTTTCTGTGCTCTTTTTGGTCTCTTTTCCCGGATAGTTATGCCAGCTCTTCCGAAGACCTTGTACACCATTTCTGCTGGAAGGGCTGAGCTCCTCGGCTGAGCTGTCGGTCACACTCCAATCGGCCCGGCTGAGAGCTGACAAGTTTGCTCTCGGTTGCTTTGTGCTGTGTGACCTCAGATCCTCGGTCCCATGGATCTCTGTGCTAGGCCAGCAAGGCCGGGGAGAGGAGGAAATGGGCCGTGGTAACTCTGAGACTGCGCGGTGTCTAACACGATTGGCCGTGTGGTGTGTAAGCGGAGAGATGCGAGGTCTCTCTGATGAAGTGGTGGGCTTGTCCAGACAGGTCTTAAGTTCTCGCAAGTCCTTTGAATCTTGGGCTCTGGGTGGACTCAACGCTGAAAATCGTGGCATCCTCTTCTGTGGATCTGGTTCAGAAAACCATTTCTTGGGCGTTTCAGGTTTTGATCAAAACAGAGATGCGCAGTGGAAGCCGGTCCTATGCTTGCGTGTGTGTGCACCCGCTTAGCAAGTCCGGGTATACTCAGCCTTTCAGAGAATGGATGAAGTTGATGGGAAGCAAACTCTTAGCAGGGGTACAGTGAGGCCCACAGATCTGTCAGATCATTTATGTACGTTCCTAAAGTAAATCCTAAATCATGTCCGAGTAGATTCAGTAGTGCCTCCTGGCCTCACTTTCTCTAGTCGTGAATTTTCACTTAATAGTTCACCGACCGTCATGAGCCCTTCACAAAAGGCAGTGAAGTGTCCGTCCCGTGGGTGACAGAGCTGCCTGAACGCGTGGGCCGCGCTGGCGGAAGCCGTCAGGCACAAAGTATGTGGGGGTGGAGGGTAAAACCACTCCGTGGCCCTGGGGGTGGTCTGACGTGAGGTCTCGATGAGCCTGGAACAGCAGGAGAGCTGGAGCAGCACCAGCCATCGGGGCCCGTTCCCTGGGCTGAGGTCACACTGGGGAGGGGCAGGTCCCGGGGTGGGAAAGCACAGCGCAGGACGGCGAGGGGCCGTGGCCAGCCAGTTTGGCGGGAGCTCGGGGTCCCTCGAGGGTGAGCCTGAGTCCAGGCAGACTGATGGGGTGGGGCGTGGGGGGTTGGTTCTGACTAACACCAGATGCAGAATTTGGATTTGATTCTGTGTGCATGATGAGGAATCCGGAAAGTCTTGTGAGCACGATGGTGGCAGGGACCAGGCAGGGTGTTCAGAAGACTTACCTGCTCTGCGCAGGTTCTCTGGAAGGGAACAGAATGGGGCCAGGACAGTTCCGAGGCCCTGCTGATTGTGCAGGATGCGGGTGGGAACTGTGCGTGGGCAACAAAAGGGAGAGGAGATGGGAGACATCACAAAGCCAAACTCAGCCGTATTTCCGGGGGTTTTCAAACGTGGGTCGGTAGGAGAATTTTAGTGCCGTCACGTACAGCAGTAGGGAAGCCTGAAGGTGTTACCGCCTTGGGGAGAAAGCTGTGTGCGTAACGTGGCATATCGCACTGGAGGAGATGACCAGCATCCAGGCAGCCCTTCAGAGCAGGCAGCTGGCTGGGTGGAGCCTAGGGGCAGTGAACTCTGTCACTTGCACTCCCCTGCCCAGGGACACCTGACGCTGAGTCCACACAGAGCCTCGGTCAGGAGGCAGGGAGGGGCAGAGAATCAAGAGGAGGGCTCCGTGCAGGATCCGGTGAGGGGGGCAAGCAGAGGTGGGCAGCTGGGGCAGCTTTCCAAAAGAAACCAGAATCCAGACTCTCACCTCCTACCTCGTGGTTGGTGCACATAAAGCACGGCGCGGGACGCCCAGTGCATGGGGAGCCCTCGGCCGCACCAGCCCCGTGATGCCTGTCAGTGGTATTCCAGGAGCTCCGGCTGGTGGGGATCGGTGTGGCTGATGTTGAATTGGTGGAGGAGGGGCGCTTAGCCTCGGGCTTACATTCGGATTTGGAAAAGCACTTGGATCTGGGGGCATTACAGGTGGGAGGACCAGAGTGGAGTGACAGGGAACCATCTGGAGACACCTGTACACGACCAGATATTAAACACCTCGCAGCCTCCGTCACCTCTGCCACCGTTGCTCAGCTCACTGCCATGCACGTCCACACATGGGCATGGCCAGGCTCCAGTAAAACGTGGTTTACAAAAACAGTGGCTGGGCCAGGTTTGGACTGTGGAGATGCTGAATCCTGTGTGGGGACAAACGTAGCCTGAGCAATGGTTTAAATGCTGGGTATCTGTTGGCAAGGAGGGGCTGTAGGTGGCCCCTGTGGTCCCCTTAGCCTGAGCTAAGGGGTTGCAGTGGAAGGAAGAAGCAGCTCGCAGTTCCCTGCTGTGCATGAAAATGGCCCAGAAGGACACAGTGTGTAAGTGCAGGCTGTGTCTCCTGGAGGAGCTCCAGGGACCCCAGATTCCCTTGTCGCTGCCCATCCACCATTCCCAGCATGTGCAGTGATGGGCACTGTGATCAGTTATCCGGACTGGACACGGCTCTCTGTCAAAGCCAGACAGTGCGGAGGCAAGTTGCATCTAGGCATCTGTACACAAAAACAGTTAGAGAGTCCCCATGCAATATTAATACACTGACAAAAAACCAAGTTGCCTGTAGGATTCTAGTTTCTGGCAGATTATTTTTGTAACTTGGGCCTGTCATGTGCTCTTCTAAGCACTGACAAACCTGAGACAGTAAGAGAGCCAGAACAGGTGTAAATACAGTTGTTTTTAACGTGATAGCATTTTTAAAGTGAGAATAGGCTATTGCTTCTTCCCATTTTCATGTGTTTGTACTATAATTTCCTGTTACTCAGACCCTAAGCAGCTACAGAACCTTGCTCAGTGAGTCTTGCATGAAGAGGGGACACAACTTGTTAGAAGCAGTCATTTCAGTCCATTTGTTCCATTGTTATCAGCACTAAATAATGCCTTTTACGCATCCTGTTGGGATTAGGGCAGGGATGCCAGATAGAATACAGGATGCCCAATTAAATTCATGTTTCCGGTAAAGAGTGATCCATTTTTCTTTCTAGTATAAGTATTCTACAGAAAAATGTTGTTGATTTGAAATTCAAATTTAACTAGGTAACCTGTATTTTTCATTTTTTCACTTGAGTGTAATTGACACACAACGTTACATTAGTTTCAGGTATACAACCTGAAGAGGAATAGTGATTCCTCATCTGTCTGCGTTGTGCTGTAGCCCCCGTCACCGCACAGCGCTGTGACAGTACCACGGACTCTGCCCTCTGGGCTGTACCTTTAGTCCTGTGACTTACTCACTCCGTGCCCGGAAGTCTGTACCTACCCTTACCCATTTGCCCAATGGCCCCCCCCATCTGGTAACCATCAGTTTATTTGCAGGTCTGATTCTGCTTTTTGTTTATTCCTCTGTTTTGGATTTTTTAGACTCCACTTGTGAGTGAAATGATACATTGTTGTTCTCAGTCTGACTTATTTCATGTAATACTCTTTAGATGTATCCGCCTTGACACAAGCAGCAAATCTCCGTTTTTTGGCCGAGTAATATTCTTTGTACATACACATCACACCCTCTTTATCGCTGCATCTGCGGGCGGACGCTTCGGTGGCTTCCATCTCTTGGCTGTTGTAAGTCATGTTGCAGATGGGGGTGGTGCATGTATCTTTTCAGATTAGTGTTTCTCTTTTTCAGGGGGTAATACGCAGTAGTGGAGTTACTGAATCATATACGATACCACCAACTTGCATTCCCACCAACAGGGCAGGAGGGTTCCTTCTTCTCCACATCCCCCCCAACACTTGTTGTCTGTTGCGTTGTTCATTCCAGCCGTTCCGGCAGGTGTAAGGGGATGTCTTACTGGGAGTTTGACTTGCATTTCCCTGATGGTGAGTAGTGGTGATCGTTCTTTCATTTGTCTGTTGGCCACCTGGATGTCCTCTTTGGAAAAATGTCCATTCAGGTCCCCTGCCCATTTTTAATCAGATTATTTTAGTGTTAAGTTGTATTAATCTTTGGTGTATGTTGAATATTAACCCCTCCTTGGATATGGCATTTGCAAATACTTTTTCCCATTCAGTAGGTCACCTTTTTGTTTTGTTGATGGTTTCCCCTCACTGTGTGAAAGCTTTTTATTTTGATATAATGCCAATAATTTATTTTTGCTTTTATTTCCCTTGACCTGGAAGACCTATCTAGAAAAATGTCGCTGTGGCTGATGTCAGAGAAATTACTGCCTGTGCCCTCTTCCAAGATTTTAATGATTTCAGATCTCACATTTAGGCCTTTAATCCATTTTGAGTTTATTTTTGTACGTGGTGCCAGAAAATGGTCCGGTTTCATTCTTCTGCATGTGGCTGACCAGTTTTCCCAACATTTGTTGAAAAGACCGTCTTTTTCCCACTGCATATTCCTGCCTCTGTTGTTGTAGATGAATTGACTATATAATTAAGGTTTTATTTCTGGGTTTTCTAGTTTGTTCCAGTGATCTGTGTGTCAGTTTTTGTGCCACCACGTACTGTTTTGATGACTACAACTTTGTAGTATATCTTGTAACCTGGGGTTGTGATCCCTCCGGCTTTGTTGTTTTTCCTCAAGATTGCTGTGGCTAGGGATGCCTGGGTGGCTCAGTCAGTTAAGCAACTGCCTTCAGCTCAGGTCATGATCCCAGCGTCCTGGGATTGAGTCCCACATCAAGGCTCCTTGCTCAGCAGGGAGCCTGCTTCTCCCTCTGCCTCTGCCTGCCACTCTGTCTGCCTGCGCTCTCTCTCTCTGACAAGTAAATAAATAAAATCTTCATTTAAAAAAAAAAAAAAAAGATTGCTGTGGCTATTGGGGGCATTTTGTGGTTCCATAAAATTTTAGGATTCTAGTTCTGTGAAAAATGCTGTTGATATTTTCATAGGGATTCCATTGAATCTGTAGATTGCTTTGGACGGTATGGACTTTTTACCAGTATTCTTCCATGAGCATAGAGTATGCTTCCATCGTTCGTGTCCTCTTCCGTTCCCTTCATCAGCATTTACAGCCTTCAGAGCACAGGTCTTTCACCCCCTTGGTTAAGTTTATTCTTAGGGATTTCATTATTTTTGGTGTGTTGTAAATGGAATTGCCTTAATTTCTCTTTCTGCTACTTTGTCATTCGTGTATAGAAACACTGCTAATTTCTATTAATTTTTGTATCCTGCCACTTTACTGAATTCATTTATTCTAGTAGTTTTTCAATGGATTCTTGTGGCTTTCTGTGTATAGTATCATGTCATCTGCAACTAGTGGCAGTTTAACTTCTTCTTTACCAACATGAATGCTTGATTTCTTTTTCTTGTCTGATTGCTGTGGCTGGGACTTCCACTGTGTTGAATAAAGTGGGGAGAGTGGACATCCTTGTGTTGTTCCTAATCTTAAAGGAAGAGCTTTCAGTTTTTAACCGGAGAATATGATCTTAGCTTTGGGTTTGTCATAGGTGGCTTATATTATGTTGAGATATGTTCCCTCTCAACCCATTTTGTTGGGAGTTTTCTTTCTGTATCCTCTGAGATATGATATGATATATCATGTTCACTGATTTGCAAACATTGAGCCATCCTAGCATCTCTGGAATAAATCCCATTTGATCATGGTGAATCAGCTGTTTAATGTATTTTTGAATGGGGCCTACTAATATTTTGTTTTTCATCTATGTTCATCAGGAATATTGGCCTGTAGATCTCTTTTTTGGTGGCATCTTTATCTGGTTTTGGTATCAGCATAAGACTAGCCTCATAGAATATAGTTGGAAGCTTTCCTTCCTCTTTTATATTTTGGAAAAGTTTGAGGAGAGTAGTTATTGACTCTTCTTAAAGTATTTGGTAAAATTCACCTGTGAATCCATCCGGTTGGATTTTTATTTTGAGGGGAAGTTTTTAAAATAACAATTCAATTTCATTAGTAGTAATTAATCTATTCAAATTTTTTGTTCCTTACTGATTTAGTTTTGGAAGATTATGTTTCTAGGAGTCTATCCATTTCTTCCTAGGTTGTCCTGTTTGCTGGCATATAACTTTTCATATTATTGTTACAATTCTTTTTATCTCTATGGTGTCGGGTCTCTTTCATTTCTGATTGCATTAATTTGGGATCTTTCTCTTTTTTTTGATGAATCTAAGGGTTTATCAGTTTTGTTTATCTTTTCATAAACCATTTCTTGGCTTTATTTTCTTTCCATTTTTTAGTCTCTTTGTCATTTATTTCTGCTCTGATCTTTATTGTGTACTTCCTTCTCATCTTGGGCTTTGTTCTTTTTTTTTTTTTTTTTTTTTAGTTCCTTTCATTGTTAAGTTGTCTAAGCTTTTGCTTTGGGTAGGAAGGCCTATCTCACTATATATTTCCCTCTTAGGCCTCCTTTTCTCCTTTTGCTATGTCCCAAAGATTTTGGACAACTGTGCTTTCATTTTCATTTGTCTCTGTGTTTTTTATTTTTCTCTTTGATTCCATGATTGACCCATTGGTTGTTTAGTGGCATGTTGTTTAGCCTCCACATGTTTGTTTCTTTTCCAGTTTTTTTCTTGTGATTGATGTCCATTTTCATACCATTGTGTTAGAAAAGATACATGATACGATTTCAGTCTTCTTGAATCTATTGAAGCTTGCTTGGTGGACTAACATGTGACCTATTCTGGAGAATATCCCGTGTGCACTTGAAAAGAATGTTTTTAACTGGAACATTCTATATACATCTGTTATGTGCATCTGGTCTAATGTGTCATTTAAAGACACAGCTGCTTTATTGATTCTGTTTGATGATAGCTATTGATATAAGTTGGGGTGTTAAAGTCCCCTCTTGTTAGAGTATTACCATCAGTTTCTTCCTCTCTCAGTTCATTATTTGCTTTATGTATTTAGGTGCTCCAACGTTTGGGTGCATAGATATTTACAATTGTTTTATCTGCTTGTTTGATCCCATTATCATTACATAATACCCTTCTTTGTCTCATTACCGTCTTTGTTTTAAACAAGTCTATTTTGTCTGATACCAGCATTGCTACCCTGGCTTTTTTTCCACTTCCGTTTGTATAGTAAATGTTTTCCATCCCTTCACTTTCAGTCCGTATGTATCTTTAGTCTCTTATAGGCAGCATATAGATGGGTCTTAGTTTTTTTCTATCTTCATTCCCCCCACCCCATGTCTTTTCATTGGAATATTTAGGCCATTTATATTTAAAGTATTTATTGATAGATATGTATTTATTGCCATTTTGTTAATTGTTTTCTGGTTGTTTATGTAGTTCTTCTCTGTTCCTTTCTTCTCTTGATCTCTTTGTGATGAGTTTCTGTCATATTTGGCTTTCTTTCTCTTTATTTTGTGCATCCATTTTAGGTCTTGGGTTTGCCATTACCATAAGGTTTCATATATAGCATCCTAAATATATAGCAGTCTATATTAAGTTGATGGTCATTTGATGAACACAGTCTTAATGAGGGAATTTGCATTTCCAAACATCTGTGAGTTCTGTGAGATTTTCAAATACATGTTTGCATTGCAATTAAAATCTTTAAACATCTCATCATTTATAAAGGTAAAGTGTTTCTTAAAATTGGGAGTCACAACTGGGAAATGTTTTCATACAAGGAGTTTGAGTTACTATTTCTCAAACTAGAGTTTTCTTGAGTGAGACTCCTTTGAAAAGAAATGGATCCTAAAATTCTCAGGCCCGAGACTCCAGTCTAAGACACGGACTTAAATTCCAAATGGAGCAAACTTGAGGCCTCTGTAGGCATGCTGCTGCAGGTGCAGAGAGGGACATCTGCACGGAGAAGTAAGGCCTAGTTCTGGGAAGAGGGAGCTAGAGATTTGGGACCAGAGAAGAGGAGAGGGACTCCAGAGCATTAACAACCGCATTGTATTCGTGGGTGGCAGAATGAGGCCACTCAGAGTCCCATGTCTGACCTAGGAGATTGGGTGACCCTGCCTGGGGCAGCAGAGAGAGAACATGCTGTCCCTTCTGCTCCCACCAGCTAGATTTCCAGGGGGCCTCCTGTCTCTTTGTCCCCTCAGCTCTTCTCAGGCTCTCAGGGTGGAGGCGTTTAGGGATCCGGTCTAGGCTCAGTGCTCCAAAGTGCTGCCCCCTGGCTCCCGGGTTTGCATGCAGGGCCTCTCCCTTGTCCCGGCTGTCAGAACACCTGTAAATAAATGCTGCTTTGTTTTTGCTGGAAAACCCTGTGACACCCCCTTCTCTCTTCCCCTGGGAGGGCTGTGAACCGGGTCCAGGCGTGGAGCTTACGGTCCACAGACCCGCCCGCCTGCATGTGTGACAGCCTCCCAGAGGGCTGTATTGATTTTTTAAGAGGAAGAAAAAGGCATATAAAATTGGACTTTCCAACCTTCTTTGAGTAGGAATTGGTGCTTCCAAAGGGAATTTTAATTGCCGGCTTTGCAGCTAAAATGTTGTCTACCCCTTTCTTTCTCTTCCTCATCGTGCCTCTGTTCATCCTTTTAGACTTCCCCCCACCCCATTTACTTTTACTTCCTGCTCTTGAGCATAATTGGGTCCTTTATTGGTGGACTTCTGATTAAAAGATCTTGGGGTGTTGCTAAGTTTGAGCACCCTGGAAGGCAGGCAGAGGGTGCTGGGGGAGCAGCCAGCTCGCAGAAGGAAGGGGGTGGGAAATGACATCTGTGCTCGCTGTTCAGAGTGAATCATCCTTCAAATTGAAAATCTGGGTTTCCAGTGCCAGTGACAATACTTGTTGAAGAAGTACAAATGTTTTCTGCTTCTTGTAATCTACTTCTTGCAAATATTAGTACTCTGGAAAAAAGATTTATTTTAATAATGTGAGTTTTGGGGTTTTTTTCTGTAGTTAACATTGTTTTATTACCCTATATCCTTGCCAGAAAGCGCATTTTAAGAGTTTCAATTCAAAATTAAATATGACCTCAGTGTTTTAAAATACAATTACATTAACTGTCCATTTAATAGTTGCTTAAGATTTTTTTGGCCACTAATGTATAGTCAGTATACTTGTCTGATATTAAATACAGGGTTTTCGGCCATGCTCGCCAGCTAACGTGTTCCAGCTGCAACAATAAATAGGAGCAAAGGCTTTCTGAGAAAGTGAGCTACAGAAAGTTGTTCCCAGATGAAGCTGCCATGTTCTCGTGTATCCTCAGCTAGGCTTTTCTCTAAAAACTCCACTGTGTTTGATAATAGGGAACGATCTATTATTTATTTAGAACTGTACAAACCAATTTACAAGACAGGTAATTTAGTGGTAGTATTATTTATTAATGAGCCCAGTACACAAGTTAATGGGACCAAACCCGGTGGAGGTCAGCCCTCCTAGAACATGTGCCTTTTGGAGAGAAAAGAAGTAGGGTCTTCAGAACATTCATTATTATTTTAACATTTAAATTAAGACATGTTCCCTTGCTAAGATGCAAAATAATTTTTTTCTTTATTTTTAAGATTTTTTATTTATTTATTTGATGGAGAGAGACAGCGAGAGGGGGAACACAAGTAGGGGGAGTGGGAGAGGGAGAAGCAGGCCTCCCACTGAGCAGAGCGCCCTGGGATCATGACCTGAGCCGAAGGCAGACGCTTAACAACTGACCCACCCAGGTGCCCCTAATTTTTTTTTTCTAAATTGCATCACAACAAAGTGTCTTGAAGCTGTCTGGAGATGAGTTTTGTTGACTGTACTAAGGCTGGGCCTGTGTTAGTCCTGTTAGTAGCAAAGGCGTGAGAGCCTCGAGAAGGGCCGTGGCTTCCCAGGCTCAGGCACACGGTGCCGTCCCTGTCACGGGCTTTGCATCTGGGATGCTCCGTCCGCACATTCCAGAATTCCCAGTCACTGCGGGAGGGGCGTGTGTGTGCCTGCTTCCTGGGAGCGGGCTTCCTTCTCCTGTCTGTTTTGCCCTGGAAGTGATCACAAGGCAGTGACTGCAGAGAGTCTGCTGGTGCCCTCCGCGTGGCTGGGGATGGGGGGGCGGGGAGTTCTCCCCACTGGGACCTCGTCCCTCTTTCTGTGATGATCTAAATGGCCACCTCTTGGAAGACTGGAAAACCTAATGCAGAAATGAGGGGCAGCGTAAGTGGCCTTCATGGAACGTGTCTGTGGTTCCTGGAGTACCACCTTCATCTGTGGTCAGAGAATGAACGTGGAGCTAAGTGTGCTGTTTAACTTCCATTTTTCCTGTGTTTCATCTCATCATGCAGTTGATCACCTTGTATCAGGAGTGGGGAATGGGTGAGGAAACTCACCAAGTTGTGTGTCTTCAGATCTGAAGCACTTCCAAGTTTTGACTGTAGAGTACTGTCAAAGTAAGCAAGGTCGGAAGTGCTGGCCAGTCCCTGAGCTTTAGCAAAGCCTGTTATCCCGCGGTTGGCGACAAAATCGGGAAAGGCGGAGAAATGTAGCTTTCGCTATTTACAAAATCTTGATGGGTTTTTCTTCCCCCCTGGGGAGTGGTTTTCGGCAAATTATTCATTGGAGAAATGAAATCTGAAATGCAGGTGTTTTTTGGTGCTCGAGCTGTGGTGGCCGTGCTGGCGCCGCCGCGTCTTGTTTGTGCATTCGCTCAGCGGGCAGGCACTGAGCACGAGCAGTGTGTCAGATAGGACCCCGGGGCCGAGGGACAGAGTTGGGGTCAGCAACACGACAATACATGGCCCTTCACCCAGATGCCTGGAACAGCCTTGGTGGGAAGCACACCCATCTGACTTCCTCATGCCACCGAGGCTGACATCTGCCCGAGCAAAAAGCCTGGCCTGCTCGTTTGCCAAGCCACGTAGAGCAATAAATACTGTGGTTTTTCTCATTCTGAGCCTGGCTTCCATAGGGCCGAGTGCGGGGAAGATGATTGGCCTGGGATATTCTAAGGCCGAGGCTTCTTACCTGTAAAGAGGAATGTCGTACGGAGTGCTCATCAAGGCGTTTAAATGTAAACGTGGCCTTCCTATAAGGGTATAGACCAGTAATGCCCAGTGGGCCGCTCCCTACAAACCTGAGACCCTCTAGTATGAGTACCTCATCTCTCTTCTTGGAAGTGTCTGGAATATAAAAGAACTAGAATTGACACTCAGATTCCCATTGTCTTTGAATTGATAGGGCAGTGGGCCTTGGGTGTACGCGTCTTACAGATTAGTGGAACTTTACAGAAGTTATGTAAATGTCAGAGAATAGATCCAAACGCTATACAGGATATATGCTATGTAAGGTACATGCTGTCAAGAATAGAGCATGTAAACACAGGGGTTTTGTATTATAAGGAGGAACTGTTTCCATTTCTGAGAGGATCAAGAACACTGGATTCACGGAGGTGGTCCGGATAGTAAGGTCTTTGGACTCACTCTAATTCAAATCCTAGTTGCATCCCTTATGCCTTGGTTAAGTTACTGTCACATAACTTCTGGACTCTGTTTCATCTTCTGGAACATAGAGATATTATCTCCCTCAGGGGTTATGGAGAGGAATAAATACAGAACACTTTCTTAATTAAATATCTGGCACATGTTAGGCACTCAGTAAATAGCCACTGTGAAGTTTTATGCATGTGTTTACCTTGTCTTGTTTCCCTATAGTTGACCGTCACCTTTATTCAGTGGACCCCCCCCCCTTTCCAGAATGCCGTATTGTGTAATGAACATCTGACATTGAGACGTTCTCTCGACAGGGACTTCTATAGTCAGTTGCCTTGACTGGCTGACCTTGAATGTGTTATTGAGAGAGTTGGGATATTAAATTGCATGTAAGAAAGCCAATCATTTTTTACCCATCTTGACTATGGCCCTGAGATTTTCCCGTTCTCAGGCTACTTTCTTTTCCCCCTTAACACCTGTGTGTTTTAGGGAGCAAAGGCCCTCTCACTGATGTTCCATTTTTCCTCTGTGTCCCTAAAATCGTAGATCCCAGAGCAAGCCCTTGTTGGAAACCCCTGTCTTTTTCCTTAGGTGTCCTTGCAAAATTTTAATGGCACGGAGCAATTAGTAGCGTGTAATGACTTTCTGCACTATCATTCTGTCATTTGGGCACAGACATCGATTTTCCTTATCTTGGCATGTGAAGGAAGGAGTCTGATTCCTGTCTGTCTCTCCTCAGCCTGCTGTGGCACACACCCTCAGCAGAGCAGAGCAAGGCCATACAGAGTCTTTGAGGGCATTGGAAGGGGCAGCTCTAGAGAGAGTGCAGATTGGCCCAGCAGAGAGAGACTGGACTATAGACGATGCTCAGAGCAGGTGGATGCTGCCCTAGGCCACACGAGTTAAGGAGTCAGCCTGAAAGATGTTGAGGTTGACCAGATGCCCCGTTTTGAAATCTGAGTGTGAAGATGAAGCTTCTATAATTTTTGTCCATAAGCCAATTCATATATGTCCCCTCTTTTCCGGGAGTGAAGAGAATGACTGAATAATGCACAGTTACCTAACCCCAAAAATCCTTTGGGTGGGAGGGAGTACTTATATGGGAATGCCAATAATTTGATGAGACTGGTGGAAATGACTCTTTAAAAATCATATTTTTACAGATATTTTTCAACAGATGAACTAAATTTATTCTTCTTGACAGGCTTGTAATCTACTTAAGTAACAATTTGATTAGGATTTTTCTATTCCTCTGTCATGTTTGCTATTTCTTTTTAAACTATTCCGTTGTTAATGGGTAAGTATTTTATTTATAAGAAGCTAAATGAAGCTGGGAAGGAGGAGTCCACCTCTCGCATGTGAAATGCTGGAAGGCTGTTCTGCTCCCTGCTTCGGTGGTGAAAAGCAAATGCAACACAGACATAAGGCTATTTGAACTCTTTATTTGCCACGTTTACAATATTAATAACAGCGTTTCTAGAAGTTGTCACATCAAGTAAAAGATCTTCATTCCAGGCTGTCTTTGGGGGCCAAATTGAGACTGGATGCATGCATTTAATAAATTGTAGTCTCAAGTAGTCATTTTTGTAAATAATTAGTTTCGGTGAAAGAATAAGTTAGCATATTGTATGCATCTAATGTTGCAAATGTACATACAGCAAACTTTGCTATTAATCAACAGTCAAGCACTGCAAGTAGGGTCTCATACATAATGAATCGTGCTTAAGCCTCATGGGCTTCTTGATAGAAAAATAAAAGAAAACACAAGTGTAGTAAGCTTTTGAATAAAATTTAACTAGATTGCTCTGCATCCTGTAATTGTTTTGGAATCATTAGGGACCTGATAATTCATCTATAGTTTTGGGGTGTTTTTATCTTCATCTGTCAGATAGTAGAGATTTTAATGATATGTTAAAGTGTTGATAAAATACAGTTTTCCTTTTAACAATTTGAACATTTAGGGGAGAAAGGAAGTAGGCTTTTTTAAGGCATTCCAGTCTGCCAAGTGTACTATTTAAATTGTGTTTTTAAAATGTTTTATTGCTTATGTATTTAAGGATCATTTTCAAAAGGAAAAAGAAGTGTGTAGTTCTTACGACATGTACCTTGTATTGAAGAGTTGAAAATTTACATAAAATTTTCTGGGTTTGGAGGGTTTAAATACTACCATAAATTCCTCTATGGTCTTGTTTAGGTTCTGACATTAATTTGAGCCCCAAATTTTGAGGGCTTAGGTTGCCCATTAAAAACTGATACCCAATTTAAGCAACATACCTGTGACCACCCAGAAAGTGAGTAAATTGGGGCCCAGTTAAATTTTACTGCCTCTTCCTTCTCCTATTGTTGGCCTTGGGACGTAGACCATTGGTGGCCTACGATCAGATCATAAATGTAGAATTCATTTTGGGGGTGTGTGGGGGGGGTGGAAGGCATAAAGGCAAGGAGCAGGATGTATGTCCGTTTTGTCCTGAACCACACTGTGAGAGCCGAGCAAGGGTATGCAGAGCACCTGCCGGCTCCCGCCAGCCCTCCTGCAGGGATGGCCAGCAGTGCCCCTGCCCCATGAAGCCGTCCTCACGACTTCCGCCTGCGCCGGGCTCGGGCTCCCTTCGCTGCCGGTTGTCCTCTGTCAAAGGGTGGCAAAGTCTGCTTTGTAGAGACTGACCTGTGAAAACAGACGCCAGGACCCCACGCGTGAACATCGGTCCGTCCGCTCGGGTGTCAGGAGTCACGGCTCTTGGCTCCCTGCCGGTGAACACGCGCAGGAGTCGCGTCCGCTGTCTGTAGTGTCAGCTTCAGCGTGTTGCCGGGGCTTCGTGTCCACGTCCTCCCTTCTCCATCGGCTGCTGGTGCTCCCAGGGCATGGGGCAAACCCGCGCAAAGACCTCCGAATCGTCAGGATGGCACCAGGCGTGTGGTCGCACTGCCCGCCGTCACCACGAGCCGCACGAGGCCCCCGTCCTGTGGCCGCGTGAGCCCGTCAGGAGCCTCTGCTCTCCGTCTCCTGCGCAGTTCTGCTGTCGGAGGCCGGCGTTTCTGAGTCCCTGCATCAGCACTTTGATTTTCGCCCTTCCCCTTTCTTCCCTGGGTTCGAAGTTCCGATAACTGCACAGACCCCGTCGCACCCTCATGGTGGTGCCGCCCGACAGCTGCCGGCCAGCAGGCTGTGTCGTGGAGCTGTCACTGGAGGTGTGCGCTCATCAGACGTCCTGCGGCAGCCCTCGTCGCGGAGGGCGTCAGGGGCGCGTGGGGCCATCCGAGGGGCCGAGTGGAAGGCGGCCAGCACCTCCTCTGTGTCGTCCCTTCGCCCTCCTCGTGCCACAGATGCTGCGTCCACGCTCTCATGGATAAGCCACGGACGTAACGGGTCCTCGACAGCGGCTTGCATGGAATCAAGCCACAAAATTCAGTTGGAATATAGAGTTTAAAGTCTTTATTCAGCCCCATTGTTTTAAAAAAAAAAAAAAGATTTGATCATAGATAGCATAATTTATTTCTTGTCTTCCATCCCACCACTGGAAAAAAGAAAAAAGCATGCAAACTTTAGCAAGGAGGTGTAATTAAAGCAGGACAAACCCATCAGACACAAGAGACTCTGCCAGAGATCTGTTGAGTCAGACGTAACTGCGCATACCGGGGATACTGAGCCGCAGTAGCCACGCATTTCAGAGCCCCCTCTGTTGCAATTGTAACGTTTTGCTGAACACGTGCCCCTTCTTGACGCTGTGGGGTCCGGAGCCCACCCTGCGTCCTAGAGCCAGAGAAGGGGGCGGTGCGCTTCTGTAGCTCAGCTCGGGGGCTCTTCTCCTCATAAGGGTGTCTGGGAAGCTGTATGTGCCCAAGGCCCCGCACTCTTGCTTCTACCGCAGGCTCTACCCCGCTCCCCGTGGGTTTTCCCGCAGACAGATCTCTCAGCCTTGCTAAAGAACGCAGCTTGGGTCAGTGCGCTGCCAGATTCTAGATGAACTCCAAAGAATACGGGTCTTTGGAACTCTTTTCCGAGGTTGAAGTTCTTTGCGTGGGCAAGCCTCTAGCATCACCGGTTCATGTTCCCAAACTACAAGACTCGGTTTTATCCTGGGAAGACAAATCCTGGAAAAGTACTGGGGTCAAAGAGAGAGGTTTTTGAATGTCTGCCCCCTGGGTGTAGCTAGTGCTGCTAATCAGATGTGAGTAGCTTAGAACTTTTGGCCTGTTTTCTTACATCAAATGGGATTTAAGCCAAGTACATGACATTTTAATGTCTTTGGGAAGTAGAATTCATTCAGAAATGAAGATTTAGTGGTTCTTTACTCCCAGTGAAGTCTTGAGGCGCCCCCAAACCTGAATGCCCAGATTTCCTGCCAAACGGATTGAGTTTTAAAGCATTAAGCAAATCTGCAGTGTGGAAAGACCCTGGAGGACATGGGGTCGGGAATGTTCTTCCATTTTTTTCTCATGTCAAGCCGGTCCCTGACGCCATTGCAGACCTTGGGCGCTACCTTCTGGGGTGCTGGCCGGCCGGGCTCGCTTTGCCCCAGGGCTCCTGGTTCTGCAGCGGCCGCTAGCCTGAGCCCAGTGCGTGCAACCTCTGTGTGCGGCGGATGGATGGCTCGGAACCCTGTCCAGGGAGGCCATTCCGTTTACACTTGGTCCCCTCCCCTTGTCTGCCTGCTGCCACCAGTGTGATGCTGCCCCTGCCCCCTCGCTTTCTAGCTGAAATCCATGTCCTGAGACACAGGCTGCTTTGCAGGGAGGAGGGACAACCTTCCTGTGAACGCCGTGAGGGATGGGTTCCCCCTCCGCCTTTGTAGGCAAGGCATCCCTGCATCATTAAAGATGGTTCTGGAGCACTTCCCCACCCTTCTGCGTCCTGATTTGGGCTGAAGGACAAACCTGACCTCTGAGCTAGCTCACCGGACATTCTCTCTCCGAGGCCCGGCAGGGAAGGGGTCATGCCTGCAGGAGAACTTCACTAGGGCCTTTGGTCTGTGCCGGTGTTCCGGAGCCTTCCCCCGACAGCCACTGTGTGGGGATTGCCAAGAGCCGCATGTTTCTTGAGGAAACCCTTACACCAAACCACGTACGATTTCGTGTTTGCTCTGTTACAGTGGGCCCAGTGCGCTGCCCTGTCCTCTGTGGAAAACCTCAACGAAGCCAGATGCATCGGTCAGCCACTAGCCAGCCCTCTTGTGCCAGGTTTAATGGAGGGGAGGGGGTGGTGCCCAGTGTCCCAGGATTGGCCCGGGTGACTCTTACTGATGACGAGTGTCATCTGGAAGAAGGCCTCAGGCAGGCTGACTCTGATGTGTCCCTTTCTGCATGGTCCCGGCTGACGGCAGGACAGGGCCTGCTCTTTGCCCCTATGGGCTGGCTGTCCAGCTGCCGGCTCTGGGCTCCCACGCCTGGTGCCGGCCCACGGACAGGGGTGTGCGACTCCGCGGTGGCTGAGTGGCAGGCTCCCAGGGAGGGCTGGGATGTGGGATTTACAGGAGCGTGGACCACAGAGCCTGTAATCACTGGGGCCTCGGGGCTGGTGGGTAGGGGAGCCAGCAGAGACTCCTCCGTAATCAGGGCAACTGCTGGCAGGGCTGCACCGCCGTCACACAGCGGCTCGCGCAGGGACGTGCGAAGCGAGGCTGGAGGAGAGGGCAGGGCAGAGAATAAATTTCGTTTTATTGTAGAAATGGAAATCTGTGTCATGGCTTTAAAAATCTGGTTTTATGTGTGTGTTTAATGCCATTCATTTTAAATGTAGTATCATAAATCCTTGCTTCAGAAGCAAAGCTGTTTAATTACATTTCACCCATGAATAGTTACCTAATGCCAATAGAGAAAGAGTTAAAAAGGAGACCTACAGAGTAAATCAGAGGTTGAGATCTTTAGCACAAGCATAAAAAATCAATTTAAGATGAATTTTACTACTATAAAAATTCTTCAAATATCCTTTTAAGAGTGGGAAATGCTAGTAAATGCTAGTAGGGACACAGCTCCCATTCTAGTCCCATAGCTACGAGGACGTGGCGACCAGCCTGGTCAGTGCCTTTGATGCCCAGACGCCCCTTTGCCATTCCGGAGCCTCTGAGCAAAGACGTGTAAGTCTTGGAACACAGTGGGTCGCTAGTGGGTACTGAAGGCCCCGTCACATGGCCTGAGGTGCCCCATCTCCCATGATGTCTGTCCCCTGGCCAAGGGAAGTGCAGTCACCATTGGTGAAATGGGCGAGCGGAGCCCAAAAACTCTGAGACCATCTGGCCTGTTGAGGGAGGAGGCAGGCGCGCGGGGGTCAGCATGGGCGCTCAAGGCAGGAGAGGGACGGGGGTCTCCCATAGGCTGAGGGTGGGGACGTCGGCCCCTTAGCTGTGTTCGTCTCCCATTTGGGCTGGTGTCACGCACAGCTTGCTGTGTGCTCATGGCTAAGACCTTCGCAGACAAACTGCCCACCCCCCGACACACACTGGGTGGTGTTGGCCTTGCTTTCTGCGAAGGGAGCCCTGGCTTTCCCTAGAACACCGGCCCCCTCTCTCTCCACCCCCAGGAGTGGGATGGCAAGACATGGGACAGCCCTCCCCATCTTTATCCTCCTCTGTCATCAGTACGTGTCTGTTTAGTACAGGAGGAACAGGACGGGAACAGAGAGTCTAGAATTTCTCTCTGAGGTCGAGTGACGTTCAGGCCAGGCACCGAAGTCCCAAGTCCTTCCCCGACCAGACGTCCTGATGGAGAGAAATCAGGGCAGGAGCAATGTCTCGGCTCCGCTGGCCCCGCGGTGCTGTGGGGGGAGCACGTCCTGTGGGGGCCCTGTTGATGCGGAGTCCAGGCTGACCACGGGCCTCTCCGCATGGGTTCCCGCCCACAGAGATCTCATGAAGATGGCATCTGGGCTGAGGCCTCTGTCGGCTCGGGAGCCGGCCGGATGGCCAGCCTGCGTCTGTTGTCCTTCTCTGCCGGGCCGTTCCGGGAGACTCGTTTCTTTGCCTTTCCCTGTCCCGTTCCTTCCTCACCCCTGTCCACGTGCGAGTGCTTAGACGCTCTCCCCAGTCCCCTTTCTGTTCTACTGCAGAAAGACAGTAGAAAGGGCATTTCTGTGCATCTCATCCAAGGAAGCTGATTTCTGGCGAGATCCAGGACGTCCGTGGAGACTCTCATTTCCACAGGGCGCTGTGCCTGAGAGACTAGCACTCCTGCGCGGGGCCACGTCTGTGAGACCCGCGTCTGGGCCTTCGGCGGTTCCCTGCAGCGCCCAGCAGGAAGCGCACGGGCTCCCGGGGTCTGCGGCAGCCTGCGCGTGCTCGTGCCCTTCCCGCACGGAGTCGGGCCCGTGCTCCTGCGGCCGTCACCCCCGTGTCCTCCCTGTGCTGGGCTGCATGGCCAAGCCAGTTGTGGCCTCTCCACTCAGACCCTCCTCAGGGTGGTGGGTACAAGACAAAACAGGCAGCCTGTAGACCAGTGCACGTGCACGCGTCCTTAACACACAGAGTGAGGCACGGAGGGCCAGGAAGAGCCGCATGCAGCTCCCCTCCCCCCGAAGCTTCGGGATCTGAGATGCCAGACAGACTCTGCCCTCCAGGCCCCGAAAGCCTAGGAAGCCTGCCAGCCGTCCAGGGCTCTGGGAAGGAGGGGAGGAGCGTCGGCTGAAGAGAGCAGACTTGGTGCCAGTGCTTTTGTGGGCGTGGGGTTCCAGGAAATCGAAATAAAAATTGGATCCATCATAAAATTGTAGGGCTCAGAAGCAGGGATGTTTTCTCATTCCAGCAGAGGGATCCCCAGAGACTCGGCTCCTGCCGAAGGTGGGTCAGCTCTGGAAGAGGCAGCCGCCAGCTCCCAGAGGTGCGGGAGTTAGACCCCGCGGGCGAGGAGCAAACGAAGCGACTCCACAGTATGTGGTTTAAACGGAAGGAGATAGAAGGAAGAAGTGACGGTAAGGAATGAACGAGGGAATTTGAGGAAGAAAGAAAAAAAGCCAGAAGCCAAGCAGCATGACTGGCATGAGCCTCGCGGGAGGACTGCACACGGGTTAGACACCCTGAAGCATGAGACTCCGCGGACGGAAAGCAGACCGCGAGGAAGTCCCCGGAACGCAGCCCAAAGGGGTGCAACGTCCCGAATGCGCTGTTCTGTTGAAACTCAGTGGGAGGGGCGGGTGGTCCCAGTGTGGGGTAATTCCTTCAGTAGTATTTCTGGAAGATGGTTTGATAAGACGCGATTTTACAGACGAAGGATAGAGGTACACGTACACCTGTTGGCCGTACGACGGGGCAGCCGCACTCCCACTGGGCCGGCTTCTCGCTTGTCGTCCCGGCTGTGTCACATCCTGCTTCACTGGGTGACTACAGACGCTCAGAGCCCCAGACGGCAGAGCCTGTGTCCCAGCATGTTCCTCCCGGAGTCGCCTCTTGTTTCCAAAGAGGGCTTGTGTTTCTTAGAGCCAAAAGTGGAAACATGGCGGGAAGGCCCCCCACCCTTCCTGCAGGCACCTGCCCACCACTGAGCAGCAGTGGGCACCGCCCCCCTGGAAACCGCTACAGACGTCCACCCACGTGGGCACAGGGGGCGTTCATTTGCTTCCCACCTGTGTGGACTCGGGGCCTGAGGTTTATGACCCTCCTCTTACCACTTTTGCAGGCCCACGGAGGCCCCCACGCTTCCTGAGCTGCTTGGCCGTCCGGAGGAAATGACGGAGCCCCTGGTGCAGTGCGCGGCCTGGCTGGACGCCTATTTCCATGAGCCCGCGGCCCTCCCACGCCTCCCCTTGCCTGCGATTCACCATCCCATTCTCCAGCGAGGTCAGTAACTCCACTGCCTCCCAGGGTTTCGCTCAGGGAGCTTGACTGATGAACTACCGCTTACGTCACAGCCCATTTTATCGACTCTCCTGACTTGGTATTTTTACATCATCTAAACAGAGACAGCATGTGTCCACGCTGTAAGGACAGGAGTTCACGATCTCCACCCATTCCAAATGCCTGTGTTAGCTTTGGCACGTGGTCACATAATTCTTGGCAAAGGCAGTAAAAATGATGCATGCAGATCGACTCTTGACTCTTGTTGGCTGAAAGGTTTAAATAGAAACACATCTGAATAGCAGTGAATTTTTCAATAAGCTTATTGTTAACTTAAACTGTCTGCTTGCCAACAGCACAGAAAATGAGGCTTGTACATGGACAATTAGCCACTTCCATAAACTCGGCCCGTGACATTTCATCAGAGCGGGTAGTGGCATTGTGTCGTCTCAGAGAAGTTTGCAATCTAATTGCTCAAACTTGCCGTAGTTGTGTTCTTAAAGCGTGAATTGAGAACTTACTGCCTAAATGTAGCACATTTAAGGCACATGGTCTGTGATCACCAAAAAGCATTTTCCCAGATGCTTCTTTCTGAGTTCTTGTTTGAACCTGAATTATGGCAACTAAAATTATTCTACACATATACCAGAGGTTCATTTTGCATAGTGGTTTTTTATGCTCATTTTAAAATAAGTGCATGTGTACGTGTACACAAATATGTCTAGATGTACAAACACGCAAAATCAAGGGAAAAAACTACCCTGAGATTTTAGATAAGGTAAATCTAGGGCTCCTGGGCAGCTCAGTCGGTTGAGCATCTGACTCTTGGTTTCGGCTCAGCTTGTGAACTCGGGGTCACGGGATCAAGCCCCACATTGGGCTCTGCGCTCAGTGCAGAGTCTGCTTGAGATTCTTCCTGTCCCTCTGTCTGCCTCTGCCCCTCCCTCTAAAATAAGTACATCTTTAAAGTAAATGTGAAGCAATCTTGAATTTCAAAACAGCGTATCCTAAATAAGTTTAGTGGCATTCCAGTAGCTGCCATGAATTTCAGCAAAAAGAAACTTGAAAGTGGAGTAAGGAGTTTCAGGGGCAGTGGATAGAGAAGCTCCTGGAAAGTCAAGCCAATACCTGAGTTGACTGACAAGGTCAGACAAGTGAACAGATAGTAAGTACCTGCACATTTGCACAATGAACTGAGTGAACTGAAACGAGGCCCCTTCTGAGCCCCTGTGTCGTTCAGAACGGTCTCTAGGAGGGCTGTGGGAACTCCAGGGGGCCTTGGCATGTCGCCGTGCACGTGTTATGTCCTGGATGGGCTTCTGGGGTCACCCTCCAGTAGCACGAGCCAGTCCGCTGCACAGAGGCTGCAGGGGACACGGTGTGACCTCCGTGTGCTACGCGGGCTGGGAACTCAGGTGTGGTTTTGCTTCTGAAGTAGGGGTTTAGGAACCCTGGTGCTCTGAACTATGCCGTCCACTGTCGTTCATCACTTGGAGAGTACCGCTGTGCCACTAGGAGCAAGGAGGTTGCCCGACCAGAGGCTCCTGGGTGGCTCAGTCTATTGAGCGTCTGCCTCCAGCTCAGGTCATGATCCCTGGGTCCTGGGATCGAGTCCCACATTGGGTTCCTTGGTCAGCAGGGAGTCGGCTTCTCTCCCCATGCACCCTGCTTGTGCTCGTGTTCTCTCTCTC
Source organism: Martes martes (assembly GCF_963455335.1). Classification (NCBI taxonomy): domain Eukaryota; kingdom Metazoa; phylum Chordata; class Mammalia; order Carnivora; family Mustelidae; genus Martes; species Martes martes. The sequence goes on along the minus strand of NC_137902.1, from coordinate 2,928,116 downwards.
TCTCTCTCTCTGTCAAAAATAAAGAAGGAATTGCCTGTCTGGCTTTCCTCTCTTAAAGTCTGTTGACTAGTGAGCGGAAATTTAAGGTTTTAAAATTTTCAGGACAGAAAAATTAGAAAACCAAGGCAGGAAGTATCTATAATCAAAGGGAGAGGTGGGGAAAGTGAGCTTGTAAAATCCTGAGGTCCTGTTCTTGGTGTTTGAAGAGGGCGGGGCTGGCCACACTGACCCTGCCTCCCTGGCACTGGGCCAAGCCAGCCCATCTCCTCGTCCAGCCCCCATGGGCAGTGTGGGTGACCAGAACGAGCTGGAAGCAGCTGCTGGGGCAAGGATGGAGGCCATCCAGCCCCAGCCAGAAGCTCCTCCCTGTGGGACGAACCTCACAGCACTGGCAGGTGCTTCCAACCAAGGTCAGGTCCTTCTAGCCGGGTTTAGGGGAGACAGCCTCCAGCACCCTCCTCGGGGCAGGGTCCCCTGGGCCAGCCCCACCTCCTGACAGTGGTTGCCGCGGGCCGGGGTTTCCCACGCCTTAGCATGTGCAAGCCAGGTTTTTCTAATTTAGCTCAATCACTGACTCCCAGGCAGGGACCAGGTGTGGGGATTTTACTGTTTAAGAAGGGAGGGGGTGGACGGTTATGATAGAATTGCTAACACGAACCCCCAGATGTGGTAACACCCTTTTCTATCCAGTGGTAGCTGGCTTGGCTCTGTTTCCACTTGGTATCTTATAGCACCAGGGGAGTCATGGTGAGCGGACAAGTCCCATGCCAGGAAAATCCTCTGACAACCTCCGAGACCTCCAGAAACTGGTCATTAACATAGAGAAAGAAACCTTCACAGGCTTGGAGGTGTGGCTACATGTTAATGTGGAATAAATGTTGTGGTTTTTTTTTAACAAATTATATTTTCCATGCATCTTAATTTGGGGGCACATTTTTTTTTAAGATTTTATTTATTTGACAGAGATTACAAGTAGGCAGAGAAGCAGGCAGAGAGAGGTGGGGGGAAGCAGGCTCCCTGCTGAGCAGAGAGCCCGATGTGGGGGCTCAATCCCAGGACCCTGAGATCATGACCTGAGCTGAAGGCAGAGGCTTTAACCCACTAAGCCACCCAGGCACCCCTGGGGGCATGTTTAACATGCTTTTGCGTATCATGTTTTCATCCCAGTCTCGCTTCTGAGATTTAGACCAGGTCTGCTTCTTTTAGCTTGTTCTAAAAACGTAATCCCAACAGAGCCCCAGTGCCGGAACCTGCTTGTCCTTGGGTGCCGGCCCGTGCACTGGGCCTCCTGGGGGCCAGGCCCCCGCTGCATTCCGTGGGCCCCTCTTGTCTGTGGGCAGGACCGCTTCGCGGCGAGATGGGCACCCGTTCAGCACTGGTTCACCTTTTAAGGCTGGTCACACGTGTGTGCGGATGTAAGCCATAGGCAGTTAAAGTTTTTGTCAGGTTGGAACTTAATACTGGAGATTTCACGTAGTTCGGCTTCTTATCTTGGAAAATTTCCCAAGTTTGATTAGTAACAAGTTAATTGTCTGGGTTTTCCTGCCAAGGAGCATGAGGCTGTCCTTCACGACCGGAAGTCCGCAGGTGTGTGCCGCCGCGGCCGCCGGGGTCCTCCGAGGGGTGAGGGCGGTGGCTGCTGCTCAGGAAAGCACGAGCAAACCAGGTGCGGAGTAAGATGTGTTTTAATCTTCTTGTGAGACTGTTTTTAGTAAAGGGCATTTTCTAAGAAAAAATCGTTGTGTGTTGTGTTAGAGTTTAGGGGGCTTACCTTGTGCCGATCTGCTTATTAAAGCGCCAGCAGGACCATCTGCTGCCAGCCTCTGGCGGAGAGCCAGCGGTCTCGGGCACCATGAAGCATTCTAGGGAGGGCAGGTGCTCCCCCATCGAGCCCTTGCGAAGGTCAGCACTATTTTGAGTTCATTTTTCTCCAAGAAACAGTTACTGAATGAAGCCATTGGTCTTGAAATCTAAATGTTTCTTTTATAATGAGATACCGTTTGAAGTTCTTTCCAGTTAATATGTTCTAACTCTACGTTTACTTCTTAAAAGTAACGTTGCTCCGTTGTATACATAAGCATCTTCGTGTAGCCTTCGTAGTGCATGGCAAAGCAGGTAAAAAGGTGGAAGGAGACTTTGCCAGAAACAGGATTTCACAGAGCTGAGGAGAGGCAGACTTGAGGGAAACCCCTCTCGGATTCAGGGTGTGCACACGCTGTCCTCCCCTTCTCAGATCCTCTGCCCGTCGAGGTGCTCGGAGCAGGGAGCCCGGGCCTCTCCGCTTGCTCTCCAGGCCAGGGTGGGGGCTTCCTCCACGGATGGCGCCCCAGGAGGCGCAGTGTGAGCCCTGCAGCGTGCGAGGCGGTGTGAGCCCGCCGGCGTGGACGGTGGTGCGGAAGGTGGGTGGTGGGTGCGGACAGCGGTGCGAACAGCGAGTGGTGGGAAACACATGGGTGGTGGGTGCGGACGGTGGGGGGGGATGGACGGCAGTGGACCCCAACGGCGGTGTGAATGGCGGGTAGTGGGGACGGCGGGCGGTGGGTGCCTACGGTAGTGGACCCCAACTGCTCCTTCCGGTGTCTTCTCACAGATGATAGTTTTCAGCAGATGAGTTCTGAGTTTTCTTTTCAAAGTGACTGCAATGTTCCCTTTTAAATGAAATATTTAACACTTTAATAATTCCTTCGTCACAGCTATTAGCTTGTAGCTATGAAATCCAGCCGCATGACGGTAGTAAGATCTGCATTTGCCAACCCTGCCGGCGAGTAGCGTCTTGTAGCTTCTGTTCCGAGGCCTCGGAAAGGATTCTCGTGCTTGTGTAAGTCTGTTGTACACCCTCTCTGCAAAGGGCCTCTCCTGCAAGCCCTTCCAGAGAGTTACGGGAAAGGCCCTTCCAGGGTGAGCAAAGGTCCGCACTGTGTCGCGGAGGACGGTCCCCCCGGGCCGTGCGCTTCCAGGGGGCTGAGTGAGTGCTGGGAGGCGGCCGGACCACGAGGACGTGAACAGCATCATCACTCCCTCAGGTCCTCACCGGAGACGGCTCTGGAAAATTAGAAATGCCTCCCAGAGAGGCTCATCACGCCAGCTCTTCCAGGCCCCCAACCCCACAGCCTTCACGGGGCACAGCCCTCCTGCCCTCCCTGCTGCCGCTCAGCCCGGGCCGCCGTCTCCTCAGGAGGGGAGGCCCCAAGCCCTCTTCCTGTCAGGGTCCTGTGGCCGCCGGGGTGCCGCTCACGGGCGCTGGTGTCAGTCCTGCGCACGGCCTGAGCGTGTCTGCAGTGCGGGCCGCGGAGGCCGCTTCGTGCGTTCACCAGGTTTGACCCGACGCTCTTCCCTGGACTTGGAAAAAGTCTGATGTGAAGAGAGGCAGCTGGAGCGGACGGTGGCGCTTCCGCGTCCCGCTGGTGGCTCTCACAGTTCTCCCGTATTATAAATGAGGCCTTATAAAAAGTGTCAGGCCTGCCGTGATACTACGTTTGTAAACCTTCCGATGCCCATTTATTGATTAGAACAAGCTAACAACAATGCACTTAAATTAAGCAGGAAATAAAGAGCTGGTGAAAATGTACTTTCAACCCTAGAGCGGCCACACGGCCTTTTGGGGGCAGCCCATGTGGAAATCTGGCCCAAGGCCCGCTGACGCCAACACTGGGGAAGGCGCCGATCAGCAGCCGGAGAGGGGGTGGGAGGCGTGAGGGTCAAGGTGCCGGGAAGACGGTCAAGAGTCTGAAATCAGGAGCAGCCCCGGCTCTGAGTCCAGCTGTGCCGTGCGTGTGGTTTCAAGCCCCGGGGGTGGGGGGATAATTAAGAACAAAGGTGGGCGCGAAGCCTAAACGCAAATGGTGTGCAGGGTATGGGGTGAGTCCCGGAGGGGATCGCGCCAGTGAGTGAGTATCTTCCTCATCAGGGACGTCTTGCTTCCTGCTTTCAGGGTCTGAGTAATTGTCTCCAGGAAGCCCTCCTGGAGGCACCAGAAGGCCTTTTCGGAGCCTTAGGGAGGGAGCAGCGCTTCTCCAGCAGCCACTTCTGCCTGGCCTGAGACCTCTCGCTCCCAGAGCCGGCATCTGCTGCACGTCCCTCTCCTGGGGGACCGAAGCACCCCTTTGTGGGCTGCCCAGCCCGGTCTGCATTCAGATATGTGTCTTGCTTCCAGCTCCCTGGTGGGATAACAGTGTAAGGTTGCCGGAATTCCTCATCCCAGGTGGAGGGTGTCTCCGAGTCAGGGGCCCCCAGGCTGAGCAGAAGGGAGCCACAGAGCCCTTGAGGGGTGGTGGCTCTGTGGGCCCCATGGCCGCTGCCCTCCTTGGTTCTGGCTTCATCCGGGGGTGTGGTGGCCAAGCCCGCTCAGAGACCGTCCGTGCACTTTACTGATCGACCGATCAGCTGCATTTTGGCATTTTGGTGAATATCATGGGCCAAAGAGCCTGGGGTTCAGACAGTGTCTGAGTTCACTATTTCCTGTTTCCTGCCTGGCCGTCGTCCCTGGTGTTTGTTTATTCTTTGTACTGTGCGACCACATCTTGGACGAGGAGTTTTAGCTTCAGCTCTGATTCGCTTAAGCCAACAGCTTTGTCAGGTTGCTCTGCGAACCTGTGCACCCAGGTGCTCTAGATAGTGTGTCCAATTATAGTGTAATTTCTGTACTTCTCACCCCTCCCCAAGACATGTCCAAAATCCTGAGAGAGGTAAGTATATATACGTGACCATACAGTTTATATGTAGTGTGTATCACACATGCAAGTGTATGTCTGTGTTATGTGCGTGTGCCCTGTTCTGAGAACTGTTGCTCTGAAGGAATTTACTGAAACAGATCAGACTCTTCTGAGAGTTTCTGCAATGTGCTTCACTCTATGCAAGTTTGACATTCCTAATTTAATAATGATTTTTGTTTGAGACCCATAGTTGCCTATTTAAGAAGCATTGTTGCTGTTGTAATTAACAGCTTTTAAAAGTTTTAGGTTATGTATCCATAGGTCTACCTGATCTAGAGCTCTAGCCAAGGGAGAAGGTGGGAGGGCCAGTATGTTACTCATCTTTTTGATTTGGAAAGTGTGAGCAAGACTGGCTGCACATCACTGTCGGTATCCTGAGGTTACGGGCTCACATCAGGATGAGCCCGCCCCACTCCTCATTGTCTAAAGAGTGTTGCGGGGTGCCGGCCCTTGGCCAGGATATCCCATGGTCATGTTGGCAAAGCTAACCAGAACCTTTAGGAGGTATCCATTTTGGCCCAAAATGTGGTTTCTCGAAATACTTGGGTGAGGGAAGCTCTACATTCTTGGGGGGACCCCTGAACAATGGAAGCAGCCGGTGGGAAGAAAGAGGCCACTTCAGGTCCTGGATACCAGGCTGATTCTCTGCACACCTAATGGAGATGCCGTCCTGGGGTTGCTGTGGAAGAGGTTAAATATTCTCGTAACCCACGGGGTCACTTACGCCTACCCTTGAGTTGGTAGTACGTGCCTCCTTCCACAGAGGAGAACTGAGTCTGTCGATTGGTACCAGCTCCTGAGGTGCTCGCGTGGCTAAACAGGACCACAGCCTGCTAGACCCCAAGAGCAGGCACGGCGTTCTGTGCCCCGAGCCATCTGACAATTCAGTCATCCCCACTGGCTCCTGGGAAGCCTCATTCAGTAAAAGTCTCATCCCAGATCTGGGGAGGTGATCAGATCCCATGTTCCCTGAGGTTTCCATAATTTAGGCAATCAATCAATCAATCAGTCAGTCAATACATACGTACGTACACACGTACTCGAGAAGGCCTTAACTCAAGGCCGCTGTGGTCACCGTGTGATGTAACCGAGCTTAAGAGGTGGCTTGAATGTCAGCTACTTTCAGAACTTGTATTGGACAGGACAGCGTCTCTACTACAAGTAAATAATATTGATAATTGAAATTGTCACAAGTGCTGCCTTTATGGGGAAATATTTGCATGCAAGTACAAGTGTTCCGTCTGGCATGGTAATTACAGCCGGCCAGCGGAAGTTCCTATTACGGAGAAGTCCCCCAGTCACGTTCACACATTTAGGTGGACGCCCGCAGTGTCCTCACGATGGGTGGGTGTGGAGAGGCTGTGCCTCAGAGCAGCCCAGTGTCAGATTTCCGCCTACCAAGAAAAGTGAATCACATTGTCCGTTTCCTGAATTTTTCATTTGAAATACACTTTGAAAAAATGGAATCTTCTATCAGGTCTGTATTTTTTTTTTTAAGATTTTATTTATTTATTTGACAGACAGAGATCACCAGTAGGCAGAGAGGCAGGCAGAGAGAGGAGGAAGCTCAGGCCCCCCGCTGAGCAGAGAGCCAGATGCGGGGCTCGATCCGAGGACCCTGGGATCATGACCTGAGCTGAAGGCAGAGGCTTTAACCCACTGAGCCACCCAGGTGCCCCTATCAGGTCTGTATTTTAAAGTGAAAAAAAAAATAGACTTTTCACTTAAATGTGCTTTCAAAATTTTTATCCCCACTGTAGGCATTAGATTAACATGGGTTGCTTTCAAAGAGAATGTTTAAATATTTTTGTTGTCATAAAATGTTGTATATTCACACTTTATAGGCAATGTTAATGCATTTTTAAACGCATTTTTAAACGCATTTTTATACCATCCTAGAAATAATAGAGTTATCTCTACCACCTGGGTTTATAGAAAAATTATACTTTAATAAAAAACACGCATAGCACTGGACTGTAAGTTAATACGTCGAACACATCAGTGTTAGAAAATTGATGGCAGTAATGCCGTGAAACTGTGTGCAGGAGCCAAAAGTGTAGCCGTCGTTACTTAATGTAAATTTCCTCATCACATACGAGGTTTACCTGCATCCCTTATGTTCAGGCTGACTTGGAACAGAAGCTTTCCAATCTGCGTTCTTCTTTAAAGGTTGTGTTTCTGTGTCGGAGTGGAAAAACCCCACCTCTTCCAGAGGCCATTGGTGTGGCTCTGGGACACATGATGGCTGTCACCAGGACAGAGCGGACCCCCCAGGGCTCAGCGCGCCGGGCATCATGTCCTGCCCAGTGCCAGGCCGTACAGTGCTTCTGAAGACTGAAGTAGGGAAGGCAAGTCTTAAGCCTAAAGTACATCACTCAGTTATGAGCTCTCATCATGAGAAACCAGATTTGTCCTGCCCTGCCAATAGCAAGGTAAATGCTGATTATGTTTGGAAAGTCGCGTCTCTGGTGAGTCCTGCCTGTGCACATCCTGCCCCCAGCATAAAGAGCTACAGTGTCTCCGTTACTATGGCAACTACTTTTTCGTTTCTTGAGTACTGCTGGTGATCGTCGCACAAAACAGTGTGTAAAGGACCCGTCCCTAGACATGTGTGTGCGTGCGTGTGCGGGTCATCTGTGTTTTCTACACCTGCGTTCCTTCCTCAGCTGGCCTGTGGTCGGCCTTCCCGTGGACGGTCAGAGACCCAGAGACGGAGCTCCGGAGCACAGGGCTCGTTGCTCGGCCAAGACCTACTTTTCCGAGCAAATTCGCATCTCTTCCTCTTCTTGGAATCAAATATGCAAGAACCAACATAAGTGGCACATCCCCTGCTTTTTTTCCTCAAGAATTGGGCCTTTGATGTTCAAGAGCAGCCAGTATTAAAGGCCATCCCGAGCTGGCCGTGGCCGCCGCGCCTGTTTATGGCCGATGTAAACCAGCGCAAATCTCACCGAGGATGATGGCATCATTAGTTTGTGAATCGCATCCTTGAAAATAACTGTGGAGGAGCCAAATCGGTTTAAAGGAAGATAACGGAATGGTTTAAGCTGCTTAGGTTGAATGCCAATTATGTTTTAATATTCAACTGAGCATATTTTACTAAGAAAAAAGGCCGCGTTGACGCATGCATAACTCATTGGCCGCGTCGGCCAGCTGTGCCACTCCACTCCGCGAATCACTTTGTGCATTTTAGTGGTATGGTAATTTAGTGGAGAACTACCTGAGTGATGGCATTTTCAATGAGCAGGTAATCTACAGAGAATTTTTATATGGTTATGAGTTCTGTGCTTCAGCCTGGCAACACAAAAATACATCAAGACCAATTACGGTATCAACTTTCAGCGCGGTACCCTCGCCACGCAACTGCATGTATTTCTGCCCCAGGCATTTCAAATTGCATCTAATTTGAAATCTTTGGGGTTTTAATTAAATTTCAGAATATATGGAATTCTTCATTAGTACCTGCTCTGAATAGCAGATGATCCTTCTCTCGGTCTCGTTAAAGAAGTAGGCTGTGGTAAATAGCGTGTTCGGGAACTGATCATTTGTGGGGCCTGGGTATTGGAACAGAAATAGTGAAATGCAAAATAATATCAAAAAGATTATTAGTCCAGGGAGAGTCTCTTGATTTGTATTTTAATGGAATTTTACATTTCTCTTAATGATTTGCAAATTGTCCTCTGATTATAAGATGCATTAAGCTTTTCATTTTAATGGCAAAGACACAGCCATTAGCAGAATTTTTTTTTCTGTCTTCTTTTTAGAGTGCTTCCCTGCAGCAGATAAATATTGAAACCATTAACACCTTTTGATGTTCCCCACAGCCTGCATCTCAGACCCAGGCGCGGCTCCCGTGGTCGCTGGGTGTTAACACCTGGCTGGGGGCCCCCTGCCTCTTCACCGGCCGTGTTTTCTTTTCTAGCGCACAGGATTCGTTTTTAAAATTTCAGTGGCTGATCTTGTTTATTTGTGTGAAAGCTAATGCATTTAAATATTATTAATGGCCCAATTTGTATTAATAAAAGCTGTTCTCCTCAGTGTGAAGGTTGCCGGTGCTCACGGCTTCTACCCCACGCTGGTCTGTAGGGCTGGAGTGAGGGAGGGCTGAGCGGCGGGCACGGGGAATGCAGAAGGCAAGTCTCGTCTTACTTGCTTCTGGGGAAGTCTGCGCGCAGGGAGAGAGAAGCACGGAATTCGCGGTGTCTGCCAGCTGACCCAGGCTGACCACAGCTCGACCCCATTCGCAGGCCACTTGCCTCTGGTTTGGCCTCTGAGATAATGTCTTGAAATTTAGGCCAAGATGTCTCATCCCTAGAAAGTGAATGCCGTTGACGTGACCGGAGCTACAAGCAGAAATTTTACTGTTCGTCCCCACGCCCAGCTGTGCTCGGGCAGCTCGTTGCTCTGACCCAGGACACGGAGGGATGAGGGCACAGCGCTGCTCTGGGTGAAAGCATGTTTCCTCAGGGCCCTTGGGAAGTCGGCAGCCCCGTGGGAGAAACCAGGGCCGCCTCCCAGTGGAGCCAGACGAGGCCTGTGCCCCTTTGGCCCTCTGATGTCCAGGGCAGATGGTCACTCCAGGCCGGGAGAGCTGATCTGCAGGGTGTGTGCTTGGCCCGGCCCAGGTCTGTGAGGACGTGAGGGGTGAAGCCGGACTCTTGTGCGTGACTCTTGTCCACCTCTCCTGGTTCAGGGGACTGAGGGGGTCCTGTGGGAGGTGTCCGGGTGCTGGTCCCGGCATCACGCTGGTGCCGTCACCGTGTGCGGCCACGTGTCAGGGACGCCCGGTGCCACGCTGGGCCTGTGTGGAGCCTGGAACTTCTGCTGGGTGTGTGGGAGCCAGCACTGTCCCTGGCGGGCACACCGAGGAAACGTCTGCACCCTTTGTCCTCACCTGGGCTGTGGGAACGCGTCCCAGAGGACGAGTGGCCTACGCAGCAGAAACTTACCCTCTCACAACTCTGGAGCCAGAGTTCCGGGGTCAAGGCTTTTCCCGAGCCGCCCTCCTGCTGCCCCTTCACGCGGCTGCCCTTCTCGGGACAGACTCCCCTGGGGTCTCTGCGTGTCTTCCTTTCCCCGTTATGGGGACACCAGCGTCGGATAGCCCGGGCCCTCCCTAAAGGCCTCCTGGCCATCACCTCTGTAAAGGCCTTTCTCTAAATAGTCACTTTCTCAGGGCCTCCCGGCTGTTGGGACTTGAGCTTGGCATTTGGAGGACACAGTTCGACCAGTAACAGCCTTCTGGAGCCCTGGTTCCCCATCTGTAAGGAGGGGGCACTTGCAGTGATGTGTGAAGCTGTCCCAGGGGTGACACGGGACCACCAAAGCCCCTGCGCCAGCACACCTGCCACCTTCACCATGGATGGCGCGTGTTCTCCAGAGCCCAGCGATTCACGGGGGGCCTCCGAGAGCCCCGGCGCTGCCCTGGTGTCTGGGCCAACCGAAGGCTTAGGCCCTCGTTCTGCGGTGCTCGTCTTGGCGTCCCGCAACTTCCCGAGGACGCAGGCCATGCCTAGTGCGTACAGGACGTGTGGCGTGCGTCCCCACGGCAGGTCGCGCGGAACCACAGCCGAGGGCGGCGTGTCCGGAGAGTGCGCACGGCGGAGCCGACGAGGAGGACGGGGCGCTTCCACCCACCCCGGCTCTGGCGGAGACCAGCCTCGCTCGTCCTGGTTCTCCACTGCCGATACCTGTCCGCTCGCTCGCTCGCTCTAGCCCGGAGACGGTGCTTTGCTTCTTGGATGGTCTCTACGCATGGGCCCTCGTCCTCTGGTGAGACACCTTGGGGTGCAGTTCTGGTTTAGCACTGGGGTGTCTGCTCCCGGCGTGGCGCTATGGGACGCGGGTCCAGTGGCTCCGGCCACCGTGGGAAGTCTTGTGCAGAGTTAGCTGGCGCTGTTTGCCGCGCTGTGAGCACGCGTGGTGTCCGTGTCTGCCAGCCGTGGCTTGGGGCCCCGTCGCCAGTGCGGCTGTTTGCTCTGCAGAGAGAAAGTGAGGGGATGTCGGCCAGTGGGCCAGCCTGGCCTCCACGGCAGGACGAGTGCAGAAGGGTGTGTCTTGCATTTCTTAGCTAATTCCTGGCAGGGCTGGTGTTCTTGTTACTTCCGTCTTACAAGGAGAAGCTAAAAAAAATACCTGCAATTATCTTGAATGTTCTGTTGCTTGGCAGTAAATGAGGCCTCCGGAGGCGAGCACGAGCCTTCCACGAAGGCGCCACCTGAAGGCGGGGTGTCGTCTCACTTGCTCTGTCTCTGGGGCTGTGGTCCTGGATTCCCCAGCCCCGGGCCACGCTGACTCACTCACCTCCCCGCAAGCCCGAGGCCCCCGTAGCCCTGGCTGGGCCTGTGGTCTCCGCGCTGTCCAGACCCGTTTTGCAGAAGCACCCGGGAAAGGTTCTTGGAGGAAGGTGCGCTCCCTGTTTGTAGACCAGCCCCTGGAGTGCACCTTCCCGGGCCTGCCTTTTCTCCCCGTGCAACACACAGCCATGCTCGTTGACGGAACTGGTTCCGGCTTGCTGGGGTGCAAGGTGGGGGAGATCCAGAAAGATGGAAAATCGGGGACACCTCCCCAAGCCTGGGACTAAGAGCAGAGGTCTTAACAGGCCCTGGGTCCTGAGGCGGCAGGCTTTCCCCGGGGGGCTGTTGCAGAGCCCACCCCCAAGCCACCTGCACCCCAAGGCCAGGGCCCTTCTGTGAGGCCTTTCTCGTGGCCTCTAGGGGAGCAATGCCATGCCCGTCATCCAGCCCTGGGCGCTGCATGGGTGCCACTTCTGAGACAGCTCCAGGGTGCCTGGAGAGCCTTGTGAGACTCTTGACCTTCTAAGTTCAGCAGTTTTCACCTTGGATCCTAGAAGCCAAACTTCACACTCTGAGTTTCCGTCGGAGAGCGGAGCTCTGTGTGCTCTTACAGCGTGCGGGACGGCTCTCGGAGAGCTGCTTACAGCTCGTCAGTCTTCTGACAGACCGGGCTGTTTCTCCCTCTCCTGCCAGACACCTGCCGCACTCAGCCAAGGGTGTCCTTGCCCACCCTGCCGCCTCCACACCCTGCCAAGGGAAAGCAGCAAAACAGCCCCCCCCCGCCCCCGCTGTTCCCTCGTCCCTGTACTTGCCGCTGTCCTGCGCGGAGAGTTCCCGGGGCTCTGGGACGGCTGAGCACAAACGGGGTTTGGGAAGACAGAAGCAGACCTACATTCAACTCTAGATGAACCTAACTGGGTCCGTTGATAAAACCTCAGTGATACCGGGTGTTAGGCTGTCTTGCCCGCAAAGACTGCACGACCTACAAGCTGGGAAAGCCGTAAACAGAGAGGAGCGGGCTTCTTTCCGGCAGGACTCTTCCAGCCCTTCGGGGGGGCGCACACGGGGTCCTGCTCTCAAGCTCTGTAATTATGAACTTCCTGGACTTCCCCACGTACAGAACCTTCTCCCACAGCTCCTCTCCCTATCAGCGCGTGTGGGACGCTGGTGTTTCCCACAGTGCAGTCTGGGGAGCCCTGGCCTATGGAAGCACCATGAAAATGACTTGGACTTCCCAGCCCGACCTTGGGACACATGGGTAGACTCCAGGAGATTTCCAGCTTTGTAGAGAACTCCTGGGAGGCATTCTAGACCAGGCAGCCCTCCCCTCCCTGGACCAGGCATGTTCTGGCCCTTGTTTCTAAAGAGCAGGGGAAGGAGGTGTGCAGGAGTCAGGGTTCCCCCTTCCCCCGTGCCCTGGACATAGTTGTTAAATGACCTTTGATGAGTTACTCCATTTTATACCCTGGGTCAGAGGTCGTAGAAATTTAGTGCAGTATATTTACTGAATTCCTTCCCTGGATTTAAAAAAAAAAAAAAAAAAAAAAGTTGACCTCTTCAAAGGAAAGACCAATAGGGAGGAAAAGATGACCCTGAGTGGTGAGTGCTGGGGACTCCGGGCCTGCCATGATGGGTGGGGAGCAGGTGCCACCCACTGATGGAGCCCTAGGCCTGACCGTGGAGACTGGAGTTCAGGTCATCAGCTGTTCGACAGATATCCTTTGAGCAATATGCAAAGTGCTTTTCTAGGCTCTGGGAATTTAGTAAAGAAAAGAACAAAATTTTGGGCCTTAGGGAGCTTCTGTGCCAGTGAGAAATCTGTGTGTGTGATCTGTACCCCTAGACTGTCAGGGCGTGACCTAAGTGCCTTGGAGGAAGGGCAGCCAGGCTGACGGGATGAAGAGGGTGGGGCTTGGGGCGGGGATCCCTAAGGGCTCCCTTGAGAAGTAGGAGCACAGGAGGAGGAGACACTGTGTGTGTGTGGAACTCAGAGGCTTAGGGACTTCTTCCTCTTAAATGTCAAGAGGAACAAGAAAACCGTGTAAATAAATACCTTCTGAATCACTTTTTATCAGATGACAAGAGGAGCAATTTCAAGGGCCTCCTTCATTGTTGAGCACATTGAAGGCAAGTTGATCTTTTATCATTTTTATGAAATATTTGCTTCAGATAAAAGAAAATTCATAAGAGATTTGTGAGGTATAAATAATAAAGGGAAGTTTCATGATGCCTCACCCAGGTTACAAAATGGAACACCGGGCGCCTGGGTGGCTCAGTGGGTTGGGCCTCTGCCTTCGGCTTAGGTCATGATCCCGGGGTCCTGGGATTGAGCCCCGCATCGGGATCTTTGCTCAGCGGGGAGCCTGCTTCCCCCTCTCTCTGACTGCCTCTCTGCCTACCTGTGATCTCTCTCTGTGTCAAATAAATAAAATCTTAAAAAAAAAAAAATTGGAACACCACCAGCACTGACGAGTTCCCTGTGTGCCCTCCCTGCTCATGCCTGCCTGGCCCTCCCTGCTGCTCCTTGCTGGGCCGTGTGTGTGAATGGAGTAATACTGATCTCTCCCTGTGACCCACTTGTTCAGCCAACATTTCTGTGAGGTTCCTCTGTTTTTGAATTCTGTAGAGATATTCACGAATAACCACCAAACAGCATCCCATCTTGTGAATGCGCCATAACGTGTTTCCTACTGTGTGCCCATACGAGTGTGGGTTCTCGTCAGTCTTTGACTTTCTAACTACTGATGCTACAGATCCTCTAGTGTAGTGTTTCAGTGTTATAGGCAGAGTTTGTAGGCAGAGTACTGGGGAAGAGGGTGCCATGCAGAGAGAGAGTTCCAGAACTCTACCTGGTGTCCCTGTGAGTTTGTTGCAGATACTAGGACATGCATGCATGGGGAAGCCGTAGGAGACCAGGCAGCAACTAGTGGGAGCTGAAGATGAGCAATTCCCAGAGGAACCAACATCACTAGAAATGAGAATATTTTCTTTAAAAGATAATTAACTCTTCACAATAAAATGGATAATGAAGTTTGGAGGTTATGATGTATGTAGAAGTAAAATAATAGCACAAAAAGTAGGACTGGGGAAATAACAATATACTGCTCTAAGGTTCGTTATGTTGTTAGGAGCAAGTATAATATTTTTTTTAATTTATTTATTTGTCAGAGAGAGACAGCACACAAGCAGGTGGAGCAGCAGAGGGAGAGGGAGAAGAAGGCTCCCCACCGAGCAGGGAGCCCGATGCGGGACTCGATCCCAGGACCCCGAGACCATGACCCGAGCCGAAGGCAGACGCTCAACCGACTGAGCCACCCAGGTGTCCCAGGAGCAAGTATAATATTACTTGAGGCCAGACTATGATGAGTCAAAGATGAATATTATAAGTCCTAGAATGCCACTAAGAAAATCAATATAAGCCAATAGATAATTCATATACTAATAGAAAAGACAAAGTAGAATATTGATTTTTAAGAATAACCTAAAAGGAAAAAGAGGGAAAGGAGAACAGAGAACAGATAGGACAAACAGCACCTTGATAGATTTAAACACAACCATATTGATAATTACATTAAATATAAATGGTCTTAAGAGTCAAATAAAAGGCATAGATTGACAGACCAGATTGGAGTAGGAGAAAGCCAGGACCCCCCCCCCCCCAACTATATTTTTCTCCAGTACACACATAATAAAAAGATACAGACTCCTGTACTAAAAGGTAAGAAAAATGAAGGCACATGTATCAGAAGGAGTAAGTACAGTTGTCTTCATTTTCAGGTTACGTAGTTGTTTAAATAGAATATGGTATAGGACTTTGAAAATAACTGTTAAAAACTGACAAGTGAATTTAACAAGATTGAAGGTACAATTTTAATGCCTAAGAAAAGTTAGTGTCAGAAATATATTTATTAAAGGATTAACTTTAATGAAAGATATGTAAGATCTGTCCACTGAACAATATAAAACATGGCTGAAAGATATTAAAGAGGACCTAAATACATATCCCTTGATCATAGGAAAAGCCAATATTGCCAAGATGTCAGTTTTTCATTGACTACTTTTTATGTTAAGTTAACTCAGGCTTTGAAATTCCCAGCTGATTCTGAAGCTATATGGAAATGAAAATATCTAAAATAACTTTGAAAACAAAAGTCCTAGGACTAGCATTACCTGATTTCAAGACTTACTAATCTTTTGTAATCAAGACACTGTGGTACTGGCATGAAAATCAAAAGAGAATTATTACATAAGTATAGATCTCTATTCTGTCTTTGAGGAAGACTCCCAATAGATCAGTGAGAAAAGTAAAGTCTTTTCAACAAATAGTGCCTGGGGGCACCTGGGTGGCTCAGTCATTAAGCATCTGCCTTCAGCTCAGGTCATGATCCCAGGGTCCTGGCATCAAGCCCACATTGGGCTCCCTGCCTGAGTCTCCCTCTCCCTCTCCCTCTCCCCCTGCTTGTTTTTCCTCTCTCGCTGTATCTTTCTCTGTCAAATAATAAATAAATAAAATCCTTAAAAAATAAAAAAGGAAATAGTGCCTGAACAACTCGATAGCATCTGAAAAAAATTTTTCACCTTGACCCCTCACTCACACCATATGTAAAAATTAATTTGATGTGTATCTGTGCCTAAATGGAAATCTTGGACTCAGGCTTTGAGAAGAAATTCTGGAGGTTACGGTCATGATTTTAATAGATATTTCATGTACCACAGAAAGATAAGGCTATGAACGTACAAATAAATTTTATCAGAAGTAAAAGACATCATTTAGAAAATGAATAGGAAAGCCACAGAGTAAGATGAAATATTTGCAACACATATGCCTGACAAAGGATTTGTACACAGGACATGTGAAGACTCCTGTGACTCCATGATAAAAAGTCCAGTAAATAACTGGGAAAAAGGAGTATGTATGAGTTGATCCATAAATACCTGAAAACATGCTCATCATGAAATTAAAGACCCATTACTATTGGTGTTGGCACCCAAAAAATGAAATATTGAGGCCTAAATGTAACCAAGTATGTAGTAGGTATATAGGAGGAAAACTGGAGGTGATGATAGAGAGGAATCCATGTTCATGGATAGGAAAGTTTTATATCATCAAAATGTCAGTTCTTACCAACTTGATCTAAAGATTCAACACAATTGCAGTCAAAATTCCAGGAAGTCGTTTTATGTATGTGTATCAGCGAACTGATTGTGAAGTTTATACAGAGACCCAGAATAGCCAGTGACACAATACTGAAGGGAAACAAGACCAGCTGACGGACACAAGCTTACTTCAAAACTTACTAAAGAGCTACAATAGTCAAGACAGTATGGTGGTGAAACAATAATAGACCAGAGGTACAAAGGGCCCAGAAAGAGACTCCTGTACTGCAGCCAACTGGTTGTCAGCAAAGACGCACAGGCAGTCCCATGGAAAAGAAGATCATCTTTTCAGCAGACGGTGCTGGAATAACAGGACATCTGCATGCGAAGAAATGAATATAGACAGACTTTCCACCCTTCACAAAAATTTAACTCAAAATGGATCACAGACCTAAATGTGAAAGACAAACCATAAAACTCCTAGAAGACAGGTGAAAACGTAGATGACCTTGGAGATGGTGATGACCTTTTAGATGAAATGCCAAAGGCACGATCCATGAAAGAAATGAATGATAAGTCAGCTCCCTTACAATTAAAAACCGACGCTCTGTGAAAGCCCATAACTAGAGAATAAGACAAGCCACAGACTGGGAGAAAGTCTTTGCCAAAGACTCGTGTCAAGGATTGTTATCTAAAATCTACAAAGAACCCTTAACACTCAGCAAGAAAATGAACAAGCCAGTTAAAAAACATGAGGCAAAGGCATGAAGAGACACCCGACCGATGAAGATACACAGCTAACAAGTAATCCGCTATCATCCCACGGTATCAGGGAAGTGCAAATTAACAGCGAGATGCCGCTACACATGTCCTAGAAAGACCAATACCCAGAACATGCACGACAGCAAATGCTGGGGAGCGCGTGGAGCCACAGGAAAGCTCTCATTGCTTGGGGGGGTTGCAGAATGGTGCAGCCGCTTGGGAAGATAGTTGGGCTATCTCTTAAAAACGAAACCTGCCCTTGCCATACTGTCTGGCAGTCCTGCTCCTTAGGATCTACCTACGTGAACTGAGAACTCCTGCACACAGATCGGTAGAGCAGCTTTATTTATAACTGAAAGAGACCTGGAAGGAACCAGGTTGACCTTCGGTAGGAGAATGGACGTCTGTGGGTCACTAGCATGTTTCACAGGCTCCTCCAGCACCCCATAGGATGGGCTGGCCATCCCCGTCTCATGGGCACGGTGGGGGTTGGGGGAGCCTCAGACCCAGGACTTTGGGCTCTGATGCCAGATTCTAAGAAGTCTGTGGGGGCTTTGCCGGCGAGTTTCCATTCTGCAGTGACAACAGTCCTGTCTAGCCAGCTTCCCTTTGTGATTAAAAAACGTCACAGAATCCGTGTCCACGTGGGCCCGGCGCACACACAGCTCAGCAGACAGAGGCGCTCTGTGGCACTTCCTGGAAGGGCTGTCGTGGGGCTGGCACAACAGGCCCACTGTGCGGGTAAACATGGAAACACACTCTTAGGAAAGGGGGAGGATGGGCACAATGGTTTTTTACGTCTAGGAATGCTGGCTGACATGCAGATGCGTGAGCCCCCGTGCCGCACATCAGCAGGTGGGGAAACGTTAATTAAGTGAAGGGATCCATAGTGAGATCATTCATCTTTGGTCATTCAGCCCCTGTCTAAGGGCACAAAAGGTCTGTCCTGCTCAGGACACTGCCACCTGCCTGCAGATGTGGCCAAGCCAAAGGGCCAGTCACAGCCTGCTGGTGGGCTGGGCCACATGGTGGTGTCCACGTGGGCTGTTGACACCCCCCAGAAGCTCAAGGGGCAGAGCATAATGTTTGTATTCACGTAATTTATTTTTAAGCAGCAGCATGGGGATTTGGTAAGCCAGTGAGCCCACTTGGCCGCCCTCCGTGTAGATCAGCCAGGGTCAAGGGCCCCGGGGTTTGGATTCTCAGCCACTCTGTCCTCACTGTGGCTTTTGGTGTCTCCTTGGCAGTCATGCACTTTCAGCCAAGATGGGCCTCCTCTCCCCGTGACCACAGCTCCGGTTCAGCCGGACCTCTGGGTGCACACAGCTGCTCCGGAGAGCGATGACTTTGCCTCCCAGACCTCCACCGTTCCCAAGGGCCCCATGGGGCTGGTCCGCCTCTCACTGGGGAGTACGGCTGTGGCTCCGTCAGTGGCTTACACTCACTGAGCACGTCCCCTGTGACTGGGGCTCTGCCGAGCACTTTGGGAAGCTTTTGCTTCATTTACTCCTCAACGCTGGGGTCCCCGGCTTCACGCAGAGGACGTGGAAGTGCACGGACGGAACTGGCTCAGAGAGCCGGGCAGCGGCATGAATGAGACCCAGACGCACACCCCGTCACCTCCCAACGTGCGCTCTTCACTCGTGCCCTCCAAGGGGTGCCTTGGCCTCGGCAGTCTTTGCTGGCCGTGCCCCGAGCGCACGGAGCCCTGTGCCGCGGGTGGGGGGTCTGGCCGCTGGCTCACACTTGGGAGCGGCCCCCAGTCGCCGCGCCAAGTGCTCCGCAGACCCAGGAGGGGCCTCGGACAGACGCGGACGCCGCTCGGGGCTTCCTTGAGGCGGCTTCGATTCTCCACTTGCTCACGTTTGTTTTCTTGGGGCTGATTCTTCCAACACCAGAACTCGGAAGGCAGCAGCCACACTCGGACTGAGTGTGAAAGTGGTGTCGGCATTTCTCCACGGTATCTTCTAGCGGAACTTGAGCCTGTGATAGATAAAATGTACGTCTGAGATGTTTATAAGTTTTAAGTGATTCGTGCACAGCTGATACTGCAAATTCAAAATGGAACACACTCAGTTTTGTCTCTCTGCTGTTGAAAGTGATGGATCTCCTCTCCACACCCCTCCCTGCCCCCATAATATGGTAACGGAGTTTTGGCTGAAAGAAAGGAGTAAGAATTAAATTGCTGCGTTTGAATGGGGCCTGGGGCACGTGAGAATCGCGTGGTGAGGTTCTTCTGTGACTGCAGGTTTTGACTTTCGAGTCCACTGTCCCTGCTCTGAGACCTCTGATGCTTGTTTTGAAAATTTGGGAGAGCGGCGGATTGGAGGGCGGTTGTTGTGGGCCGTCCCATTCCTACAGTTGGTGACGTCAGGGTGAAAGAGACACCGGGGACCCAGGTGGGGCCCCACCTTGATTTCTGAAACCCCGTGATGCCATCAGGAAGAGATGCACGTGCGGTGGCCCTGGCGACTGTTACCTCTGGTGTTGGCACTCGTGTTCCTTCCTGGCTGAACCCCGGGTTGGCGCCCAGTGACCCCTAGAGAACGCCAGGATGGCCTGACAGCCGCAAATGGGCTGTCCTCTCCCTGTGACCTCTTGCCTCACTTCCGCCAACTGCGGGCCCCAGCTCTGCACCGCGTGGCCATGGGTGGGGGAGAAAGGCTCAAGGATGGAACCAGATCTTTTCCCGGTCAGGGGTCTGAGTGGAAACGCATGTGCAGAGCCATGGGGAACAGGCAGGGCCGCTGGTGGCTGATCCTGGCCGATGCTGCTGGGGTGTGGTGAGGAGAGAAGGGGACAGAAGGAACAGCCCCAGGCCCCACCCGCAAGCGCAAACAGGCTTCCCTGCCGCCTCCCGCCAGCCCTCCCGTGTCAGCTCACGGTGATGTTTCATGCATGCACACTGTCCTACCTTCTGCATGCTCAAGGGTAGCCCTGGAAGAGGACGGCTCGGTCAGGTCAGCCCTGCTTTCAGTGCGGAGCTGTCTCCTGGTGCTGCGAGTCCAGACCCAGAGCTCCCGCGGCCGCTGTGTGACATCTGCCCCCGAGCCCTGGGCGCCCCTGGGGCTCGCGCGTCCACGCCCCCGCCCCCTCCCGTCCTGGCTCAAAGGCAGCAGCCGCTGATTGAAGAGTCCCTGAAAAACTAAGAAACTAATTCACTGATGAGTCTGAGCACGCTTCTCCCGCGCATTGTGTGAGCTTGAACTGGGGACATCGCCTCTTACCTAGGACAAGCGCTCTCGCTGAGGTTACGTCCGTCAGCAGTCGCGCTCCTGGGCACCGACCCCGAGCAAGTGGTCCTCCGGCACCCCAGGCAGGCTTCAGTGGTCGGGGCGGGTCTAGGCCCATTTTCTGCAGCAACAGCACTGAGCTGGGGACAGCAGCCAGGGCTCTGCTGACACTGTAGCCAGCCTTCAGCCAAGGAGCAAAGTTCTGTGACGCTGCCCCCTCACCCACCCAGGGAAAGTCCACCAGCCCAAGAGCGCCCTGTTGTGTGGGCCTCCAGCCTGGACTTGGCAGAGAGGCCCAGGGGCTGCTATCAGGTAGGGGTCTCTCAGGTGCCCAGAGCAGTGGGAGGACCCCCGAGCTCCTCTGTTGGTCATGAGATCAGGTAACAAATCTAACGTCCAGTGTTAAAAGCTCAGACAGCCGGAGGTGTGCAGTCTTATGGGGCGGCCCACAGCAGCCCCTCCCTGCACCGCGGCCCCAGGCCCTGAACCACCCCTTGCCCCCCTTACGCCCCCCACCACCCGGGCTGGGCAGTAGGTGGTGGCGACCCCTGCCCACCCTGTCCCTCCCTGCTCAGGAGAACTTTCTTGGCACCTGTTCCGTGTGGTGCCCTGGCCAGCCCTTTGCCTGGCCTTCTATCCGACCTTGTCACCCCTGCCGAGGGCACACATGTTCCCCGTCCTGTGGGGACCCCCTTCACCCACACCTGCACGGCCCTGTCCTCATTTGAATAGATGAGAGCCAAAGTCAGCCGCACAATTGGAGCTAGATTCCATCACTCAAAATTCAGTCACAACTTCTTTTGAATTCTTCAGCTGCCCTGCGGCAAAGGCTCAATGTTGATACTGAGATTAATCCCCAAAGAGCCCCTCATTTCTCTGCAGAGAAATTAAAGCTTGCCAGTTTTCCTTTTGCCTGTCCTCCTGACAGCTCTGTCAGTAATGATATGCCTTCTCCGTGGCATAATCCCTGTCCTACGGTAAAGAATAATTCATTAAGAAATTAAGGGCTTAGTGCCTTTCTGTTGCGTTGGTCTTCAAAAGTTAGCTAAAATTATCTAACAAACCTCAGGGCAGTTTCACACAAGCTGGGTAGCGGCATGGGTGGGGACGGCCCGGACCCACCCAGCCCCTGGGGATGTCTCCGTATTCCCAGAAACTGAGTCTGGGGACAGCGGGACGGGGCCCTGGTTCAGGACAGCGTGAAGACTACTACTGGTACTAGCTACTGGAAAAGCCGGCAGGGCGCCCTTTCCCCGACTCGGGAGGGCTGGCAGGAGGCTTCTGGAAGTTTCTGACGGGGCGCACGGGAGTTTCTGAACTGGGTTCGGAGCCGGGTGGGGTACGTGCACACGGTATTGTGTGTTTAACAACCGTTGGTGTGCTTTGCATGAAATGGCGTGGGTCCCAAACACTCCCAGCGGGTCCCATCTCTGCCCCGTGACTGATGCCACCAAAGGGAAGGCGTGACTTGGTGTCAGCGGCAGCCGACTCAGGCGGAGGAGGGGCCAGTGGCGCTGGAAAATAGCGTCCTGCATACACTGATAACACTGTGTCCCTTTAAATCCAATTTTCTACCTTTTTGTTGTTTTGTTTACAAGGCTGCGCCTGGGAGGAAACACTGCCCCGTTCTTTCGAGGAGGGTGTCTGTGGGGGGCTGAGGGGGCAGTGTCCTCGTGGACACCCAGGCGGTGTCCTGGCCACAAAAGCTGGGAGAATTTGTAAGGGGAGACAGCAGGTGCCCCGAAGCAGGGCCCGGTGCCGGAGGACAGGAGGACGGCAGACCCGGGCTCGGCTCCCCGCCGCCCCGCTGCAGCCCCCGTGCTGTGAGCGCGCTCAGGGGCGTCTCGGATCGCGGACTCCTCCCGCTCGGCGTTTCCGCAGGGCGGCTTCTCTCCGGTTCGACGTTGTTCAGAAACCATTAACACCTGCTCAGAGTCAGGTGTTCTGCTTTGAGCTGAATGACAATTATTTGAATGGTAAAGGGTGTTAATATATAATTATTCACATTCATACCAGGACATTCACAGTTTAATCATTTCTCTGTAGGCTTCCTTAAGTTTGAGCTTACAGTCTTAGGCATAATTCTTTTGTTAAATAAGTTTCGGGCACTCTAATTATTGGGAAGGTGACTACAAAGAGGGCCAGGTGCACTGGTAAGACTGTCCCACCCCCTCACCTGCGCCAGCCTCCCTGCACGGGGGAGGCAGAGGTTCGTTTCCGAGGGCTAATAGTCCAGTCCGCCTGCGAGATGAGCTCTGTGATTGTGTCCCGGCGCACCAGGGCCAGACGAGCCTGCCGGAGCATTTCTATTCATGAGCACAGGGCCCTGTTTGCCTGGCCAGGCTTGGAAAGGAACCGGCTTAACCCTTTAGACCCTCTGTTCTTCCGGACCCCGCTGTCCTCCTCAACATTACTGAGGACCCCAGAGAGCTCTGGATTGCGAGGGTTCTATTTCCATGTACCATGCTGGAAATAAACCTGAGACTGTCTTACTGCATTAATTTTTGTTAAGATAACAGTGACTTCACTACATGATATCAAAGATAATATATGAAAATGTTTCCCAAAACCAAAAGGTCTGAGAAGAGTGGCGTTGGTGTG
This sequence comes from Martes martes, assembly GCF_963455335.1. Taxonomy (NCBI): domain Eukaryota; kingdom Metazoa; phylum Chordata; class Mammalia; order Carnivora; family Mustelidae; genus Martes; species Martes martes. Next base: position 2,905,415 of record NC_137902.1, on the reverse strand, counting down.
TTCCCAGTCTCTTCAGCATCTGCATTAAAGGAACACAGCCTCTGCCATTTAATCCGTGGTGCAGTCATGTCGTTTAGCTTATGGGAAAGTCCTGTATGCTTGTGAGAGCAGGAGAATTAGAAAGGCAAGTAACATCTTAGTATGGCCATGAAAATCCTCCTAAACGGGTCCTGGGGCCCCTAAAGCTCCCCAGACCACACTTTGAGGACCACTATTCTAAAAGACCCAAAATTTTTATTGCTCCTGGAAGTTACTCCTTGCCTATATAAGGAGTCGTAAAAGTTTGTGTTGTGGCTTCTGGACTTTTTTTTTCCAGCTTATTTTCTTTTGAAGATTTACTTATTTATTTTGAGAGAGGGAGAAAGCAAGCAGGCTCCCTGCTGAGCTTGGAGCCCAATGGGGTGCTCGATCCCACGACCCTGAGATCGTGATCTGAGCCAGACCTGAGTCTGACAACCAACCAACCAAGCCAACCAGGCACTCCTATTTTATTCTTTTTATTTAATTATTTTTAAAGATTCTATTTATTTATTTATTTCTCAGAGAGAGAGAGAGCATAAGCAGGCAGAGAGGCAGGTGGAGAGAGAGGAGGAAGCAGGCTCCCCGATGAGCAGGAGCCCGATGCAGGACTCGATCCCAGGACCCTGAGATCATGACCTGAGCCGAAGGTAGAGGCTTTAACCTACTGAGCCACCCAGGTGCCCCTATTTTAAATCGCATCCAGATTCCTCTTCCTGGCCTTCAGCTGGAGGCGCTTGCAGCGCCCTGGGAAGGACTCGTCCTTCGACATCTGCTCCCCAAATCCATTCCTCACACTCTGTCTGGCACCGGCTAGATCCAGAATCAGAGCAGAGCCCCACCCCGTGTCCCCCAGGTGGCAGGAGGGGATTTCACGTCCATGTGGACCTCAGGGGCCCGGCCAAAGGGGCAACATGACCTCACAGGTCCTTCTTTCTCCCCTGACCTGTGCTACCATCGCTCAGGGAAGGAAAATTTAAGACCCGAGCACCGTGTTTCTGGCAGCCGAGCCACGTGCCTGCCTTCAGTGGGTCAGGAGTGCATCTGTGGGATTGCCGTGCTGGGAGGCCACGCTTGTCTCCCAGGCTAACAGGTGGAGCTGTGCGTCCGGGACGTGTCCCCAGCGGGCTCACCCTGCCAGGAGCAGTCACAGGCTGGGGCCGATGTCGCCTCTCTGCCCGGCCTGGTCGGGGGCAGCAGCCACCTGAGCTAGCCCGTAAGGGAGAGACAGGTGGGCAGACCAGTGGAGGGCAGGAGGGTCTGCTGGGTACCCCTGTCCCCTCCCCAACTGCTCCTTGGTTAAGGATGCCTCATTGTGGGGAGAAAAGAAGGGAGGGATGGACAGCGGCCCTTAAATCCGCACGGCCCTACCGAGAGCAGTTTTTCCACAGGTCAACTGATAACCTTCGTGAGGCACATACCTACCTTCACACTCGCCCGGTCCTACCAGGACGAAACCAAAACTGAGGGGCAGGAAGCCGCTCTCAGGTGTGAACCTCGGTGGTGGGTGCTGAGGGCTCCTGACCGTGTGGGATGCCTGTAAAGGGGACCTACGCCTGAGAGCCTGGCCGCCGCACTGGCCTGAGCTTCCTGGCCGGCTCCATCCCGAGCCGCGGACGCTTCTCACCCTCGAAGGAGAGGACAAGAGGCACGAGGCACCTCTCCGGGATTCAGTAGGAAGAAGCAGGTTGCATGGTCCCCGGCACGTTCAATAAATGTTAGCGCTTGTTATGACCATCAGATTTTTAAGCAAATTGATCAGAATTTCCAAATGCATCTTTGAAATCACAACCGAGCCCCCGTTTCCCCGGCATTGTTCAGAACGTTCGAGGAACTTCTCTTTCGGAATAGCCTTCCCGCCCTGCGTCTTGTACGACCCACGAGGCGTTCATTGCCTGCTTACTGTGTACCAAGAACTACATTCAGCACTTGAGAATACTGTCAGTGTTGGCAGATTTTCTTATCCAAGAATGGATTTGGCTTGTGGAAAGTGATCCAGAATTCAGCCCAGCGAACACTGGTCATGAAGCCAGCAAAAATCCTTTCGGACCCACAGCACTTGGAACCACAGAATAGCAGACCGTCTTCACTTGACACCTTCTCCGTCCGCCCAGAACAGAGCACCCAGAGAGGTCGCCAAGCATTTCCTGGAAAGGGGTAGCACTTCTCCGAGGTTCCCTTTGAAAGGCACATGCCCTCGTCTCACAGCATCCTGTTGGGTTGTCTGCAAACAGAGCCTTGCGCGCCGGTCACCGCACTGGGCCCAGGCCGGTCCTTGCGGTCTCACCACCAGCTAGGAAGAGGAAAGCTTGCCCATATTTGTCACCTAGGGCTGCAGGGGGTTGTTGGGCTTAGAGGCGGGTGCACTCGGTGGACTGTGACTGCTGTGTGGTTGCCCTGAGTTTCCCCAGGTGCAGGCATTAGCGTCTCTGGCTTGTCCATTACCAGACTGGTCAGTCATGGAACTAACCCTCAGCACAGTCACCGTCTGTGCCCCAGAACCACAGGACTTGTGCTCCGTCACCCCCCCTTGGTGTGCGTCTTCATTTCTTAGAGGAAACCCGTAAGCGGACTCTGAGAAGGGAGTGCAGAAAGACTCATCTGGAACGGAGGCCTTTAGCCAAGCCACTGAGCTTGGTGCTGGCTTGCAGACAGACACCCTGTCACCAAAACCTGCTTCAGCCATGGGGTGCCTGGGTCCCACCCTCCAGGCCCAGAGAGCAGCAGACCTGAGTCTGAGACGTCCGACCAGTGGTGTGGATGGTAGCCAGGCTATGGCTCTTGAGCCTGACTGTCATTCGTCAGATGAGAATAGTGATGCCGGCTTCACAAACTTAGTGGACAGTCCGTGACCGTCCTGGGAGCTCAGGAAGCTGTGTGTCTGGGTGGCGGTTGGGAAGGCGAGACCAGAGCAAGAGGCTGGGACAGTGCCCAGGCCAGCCGTCTTTTTGTGTCTTCTTCCCAGCCCTGTGCAGAAGCGCGCTGGGCTGTGCCCCAGAGGCCGGGACACCCCTGTGTGTCTACTGCAGAGGCCAGCCCACTCTGGGGGAGCCAGGTACCCTAAAGCCTGAGAGCAGCAAGGAGGTGCCTGTTTTGTGAATGTGAGAGACCCTGCCTTCTGCCTCTGTCCGTGGCTTTAGTCATTCCGATGTGGGCTGAAAAGCTATCACAGCCTCAGGTAGGTGGGCGGGATCTGCTGGGGCAGAGTCTCCCGGTGTGCCTCTGATCGGAGCTCTTAGTGGTGCCTGGGTCCCAGAGGTCCACACCCGCAAGAGGCCCTGGGGCCAGCTCTCGGCTCGGAAAGAGTTCTGGTGTAGCCGTTGTGGAGCGGCGGACCATGCAGTGGCCTGTGCGTGGCTCTAGACGGGCGCCTCCTCTTGCCTCCGAGCAGACATAGTCCCCAGCTTGCCCAGTCGCCTTCCCAGGCTCACCCTGTTTGCAGGGTCACTTCCGCTACCTGAAGTGCCCCCTGCTCCTGCCCAGGGCGCTGCTGCCGCCTGTCGGGACCCAGGCCCCTGTCAGTTCTGCTGTGTCCTTGCCGGGGGAGAGGACATTGGTGCACGCCATCCCGTGCCACCGGATCTCTTGCAGACGGTCCCATAATACGTTAGAAATAAAGGTTGATGTGGGGCTCTGTGCCCCGCAGCCCCTCTCTCCAGCCGGGAGTGGCCCTGCATTCCCTAGACAGAGCTCCTCCCGTAGTCCTGACCTGTCCACGCCCGGCAGACTTCAGCTGGCAGAGCGGTGTCTGCTGTTGGTGGCCTTGTGCTTGCTGTCCTGACCCAGATTCTGGGTCCACGTGGATTTTCACACCTTCGCATGTCACAGCACGCACCGGCCATTGCAAGCACAAGCCTGTGCACCTGGACTCGTGTGACACTCAGACACGTGTGTCTAGTTCACACGGTTTGACCCACGGAAATGCCATGTTGAGTGCTGAAGCTTGGGCGCGACCTCCTGTAAACTTCGCTTTGCTTTCTCTCAGGTACTTGTGGGTCTGTGAAGACTACGACTAGTATGTTGAAATAAATCAAGTGACTTTTACTCCAGCAGTGTTCTGTTTCATAGCTCCTATGGTGTGTATGCTAGTGTGGTATGCTATGGTATGCTAGTGTGGGAAGGATCAGACTGATTATTGACCGGTTTGCTGCAGGCGGTCCCCCCTAATGTCAGAAGCAGCAACTGATGGCAGTGAGCTTGAAGTTCTAGAAAGCCCCTTGGTAGGCACACCCCTGGCCCCAGGCCTGCTTAGCAGTGGCGTGACCTGCTCTAGCTCTCAGAACGCACAGAGCTGAGCTGCTGGAGCTCTGCCCGCAGGGAACCGAGGCAGGCCCGCTGGTGCCCTCGCCCTGCCAGATGCTGCCCGGTTCCATGCCTACGAGCCGGTGCGAAGGCCTGCTGAGCCCCGCCACCCTGGCCAGCGCCAGCTGTTCTCCCCACCTGTGTCTGTGTGGCCGCGGGCCGCCGGCGGGCTCGGTACCTAGCTCAGGACAGTGCACTCTGACAGAACCACATCCCCGGCCATGTGCACAGGTTGAGCAGCTTTCTCTTGGCCTGGGTGGCCTTGGCCTTCTCTGCTAATTGCAGGGACACCTGAGTGGGCTTGGCGGGTTGGGTTAGATGCCCACGAAGTCCATTCTAGGTCCTGGCCGCTCCAGTGGAAGCAGTGCTGCCCTGTCTTCCCTGAGCACAGGGGCCAAGCCCAAGTGATTACAGGGAATACGAGGCCCCACTTACAACCCTCCCCCCTTATTCACCCAGGAGACGACAGCTAGATGCCCACTCTGGGTCAGCCCCAGCACTGGATTACTGGGATCTGGGATGGAGACCCACACGGCAGGCCCTTGCTCTTGGTGAGCTGGGTCAGATAGAAGGGACCCTCATGGTGACTGCACTGAGAGCACTGGGGGGTGAAGGGGGCCTTGCAGAGGAGAAATAGTTGGCAGCGTATGTGACCTAGGCTCCGTTTCAAGTGGGGATCTTGAACTGCAGGGAGACAGATTAAAGAAAAGGTGCTTAGAAAATATTTCCCTCTATGTTTTTCCGCTTATTTTTTTAATTAAGCTACAATAAAATCGACTTTTGGTGTACGGTGCTATGAATTTTAACATACACATGGATTTCTTTAACTGCCACCGTAGTTAAGTCTCAGGTTGCATCCTCCTAAAAACATCCTCCTGCCCCCATCCCCTCCCCCACCTCCCTGCTGACTCCTAGCAGCCTCTGGTCTGTTCTCCGTCCTCAGGAGAATGTCACGTAGATGGACTCACTATTTAACCTTTGGAGCCTGCCTTCTGTCATTCAGCTTAATGCCTTCAAGATCCATCCAAATTGTTATGTGTACCTGCAGTTTGTGCCTTTTAATTGTCATATTCCATGGTGTAGATATGCCCTCGTTTGCTTACATGATTTTTGTAATAGCCGTTCTAACAGACGTGCAGTGCCGTCTCGTCGTGGTTTTAACTGGTACCTCCCAGACAGTGTGTTAGGTTGCACATTTATTTGTGTGTTCATTTACCACTCAGCTGCCCTCCTTGATGAGCTGTCAGTCCAAGTCTTTTGCCCATTTTTTAATTAGGTGGTTTGTTTTATTACTATTGAATCTAGAGAGTTTTTTATATATTGTGGTTTTAAGTTCTCTGTTGGGTATGTTATTTCCAAGTATTTTCTCCTAGTCTGTATCTTGTGTTACAGTCTACTAATACTGACTTGCACAGGCCAGTGTTTTTTTATTTTCATTTTGATGAAGTCCAATTTATCTTTTTAATTTATGGATTGTGCTTTTGTTGACATGTGTAGGAACTTCTTGCCTAATTCCACAAAGATTTTCTCCTATAAATTTTACATTTAGAGGTAAAATCTATTTTGAATTAATTTTTATAATGTATAATATTTACATCAGATTCAGTGTGTTGCATGTGGATATCCAGTTTTCCAACACCACTTTTTGAGAATATCCTTTTTTCACTGAAATGCTTTTGTACCTTGGTCAGAAACCATTTGGACATATTCGTATGGGTCTCTTGGAAATCTCTTTAGGTCAATATATGAGTTTATCCCTTTACAAATTTCACAGTATCTTGATTACAGCTTAGTAAGTCTTTAAAACCTGCTAGTATGATTTCTCCAACTTTTTTTTTTCTTTTTGGAAGTATTTTGAGTATTCAATTTCCTTTGCCTCTCCATGTAAGTTTTAGTTATCTGTTTATCTATAATATCGGCATTAAATCCCCCTGGGATTTTGACTGGCATGGAAATAATTTCAGAGGTCAGTGTGTGGAGAACGGAAACTTTTATATTGAGACTTTCTATCCATGAGCATGGTATTTCTCTCAAATTATTAAGGTACTCTTTGATTTAACAGAATGTCATTTTCAGCATAAGCATCTTGTATATTATTTTAGATTCACATCTGAGTATTTTGGGTTGGAGCTATCATCAGTAACCTAGAGCTATGATTTTGCTGTGTTGAGTTTGTATCTAGTGACCTAGCTAAACTCATTCTACGATTTTTTTTTTTTTGTAGATTCCTGAGTATTTTACCATAGATAATCATGTTGTCTATAAATAGGAACCATTTTCTTTTTTCCAAAATGTATGACTTTTATTTATTTTTCTTGCTTTATTGCAGTGGCTAGAACTTCCACTATGATGTTAAATAGTAGGGGGCATCCTTGTTTTTTTCTTAATCTTGAGGGGAAAGCATTCAGTTTTTCACTATAAAATGTAATATTAGCTTTTGGTTTTGGTTTTCATTTTTTTGTTTGTTTTTTGTTTTTGTCAGTACCTTTAACAGGTTGAGGACATTACTGAGCACTTTCATCATGAACAGATGTTGAATTTTGTTAATATTTTATTTTTGCTTCAGTTGATAAAATTGTTTTTCTTCATTAGGCTGTTAATACTGTGGATCATATTAGTTCATTTTTAATATACTATATTTCTAGAGCAATTTTAGATTTTCAGAAAAAAAAATGAGAATAAAACTGCCTCCCACCTTCCACCAGCCAGTTAGTTAATTGTTCAAGTCCAGTATACTGCAGAGCAGTATGAGAACCTCATACCCCCATGGGAAACAGCTTTATCAGGTAGAGTGGGTATATGAAATTCTTTCTGCCCTCAGTCTACTCCTTTCCAGACATACTTGGGTCACCACTTTCCCTCCCACCAACTTTAGTGGGGTTGTTCTTATGTTCACAAGTTGTAATACACTCAGATTCTCTTGTCACAGTCTGAATTCATTCCTGGGATCCTCCAATCTTCTAAATGCTTCTTTGTATGTTGTTAATTTGCATATATTGCCTCTAAGGCTTTTCTGTGTCTATCGCTTTTCCTTTTCCAAAATGCCACATAGTCATACAGTATGAGCTTTCTCAGACCTGTTTCCTTCACTTAGCAATATACATTAAGATAACTCCGTGTCATTTGGGGGCTCTCTCTTTGTGTGACTGAATGGTAGTCTGTTGTATGAATGCTCCATAGTTTACCCATTTATCTCTTGAAGGACATCTTAGTTGCTTCCAGTTTTTACCAATAAGTGAATAAAGCTGCCATAAACATTCGTACACTGGTTTTTTGTGTGGTCATGGGTTTTCAGATAAGTTGAGCAGATATTCAGGACTGCAGTTACTGGTTCATATAGTAAGCTTCTGTTTAGTTTTGTAAGAAACTGCTGAATTTTCTCTGAAGTAGCTGTATCATTTTGCATTTTCATCAGAAGTGAATGAGTATCCCTGTCATCTCACATCCTCATCAGCAATCAGTACTGTCAAAATTGGGTGTTGGTTTGTGTAGCCATTCTAATAAGTGTATAATTATATTTCATTGTCTTTTTAAAGATTTATTTATTAATTTATTTGACAGAGATCACAAGTAGGCAGAGAGGCAGGCAGAGAGAGAGAGGAAGGGAAGCAGGCTCCCCGCTGAGCAGAGAGCCCGATGCGGGGCTTGATCCCAGGACCCTGAGATCATGACCTGAGCCGAAAGCAGAGGCTTAACCCACTGAGCCACCCAGGCGCCCCTATTTTATCGTTTTAATTTGTATTTTCTGATGACCAATAATTTAAAAAAATCTTTTCATATGCTTAATTGTATCCATCTGTCTTCTTTGATGAGCTATCCTTTTGCCATTTTCTAATTGGGTTTATTTATTTTCTTACTGTTGAGTTCTTAAGAATTCTTTGTATAGTTTGGTTACAAGTCCTTTATTAGATAGGTGTTTTGCAATTTCTTCTCTAAGTCTTAACAGCACTTTTCACAGACCAGAAAATACTTTTAATAAGGTCCAGCTATTTTTCTTTCATGGATCGTACTGTGTCTATAAAACCTTTCCCCTAAACCCATAATGACCTAGATTTTTCTACTGTGTTACCTTCTGGAGGTTTTATAGTTTTGCCTTCTAGATTTAAGTCTGTGATCCGTTTTTAGTTTTTGTGAAAGATGCCTGGTCTGTATCTAGATTCTTTTTTGTATTTGGCTGTCCAGTTGTTCCAGAACCCTTTGTTGGAAATACTGTCATCTTCCCACTGAATTGCCTTTGCTTCTGTATTGGGTGGATCTGTCTGTTCTGTCCCATTAATGTATGTATCTCCTCCTTCGTTACTGCACCCTATCTTGATTACTGTAGCATTATATGTAGGTTCATTTTTCAAGTATTGAATCAGCTTTACGTTTCTCAAATTCCACTTAATTTTGCAGTCCAATTTTTTTATATATTGCTGAATTTGATTTGCCAGTACTTTGTTGAGAAATTTTGCATGTATGTTAATGAATAATATTAATCTGTACTTTTCTGGATTTTGACTTTTTCTAGTTTTCAGGTTTTCCACTCATGAAATGCCTTAGAAAGTGTTCCCTTCTCTTCTGTTTTCTGTAGAAGATTATCCTGAGTTGATGTATTTCTTCTCTAAGTGTTCGATAGAATTTAGTGGTGAAATTATCTGGCCCTAGTGATCTCAGAAGATTTTAAACTCCACGTTCAGGCTCTTTGATACTTAAGGGACTGTTCCAGTTAACTGCATCATCTTGGATGTGATTTGGCCGTTTGCAGTTTTTGACACATTGTGGTCTGTTTTGTCTGTGTTGTTGAATATTGTGCATAGAGTTATTGTAAGAATACTTCATTCTCCAGTTAGTGTCTGTGACGTCAGGCTGACATCCCCTCTTTTAGGTCTGATGTTGATAACTTGTTTCTTCTCTTTTTATATCACTTTTGCTAAAGGTTTATCAATTGTATTGATCTTTTCAAAGAAGCCAGTTTTGGTTTTATGTATTTTACTCTAATTTTTCTTATTTCAATTTCATCATTTTCTATTATTACCTTTATTTCCTTCCTTGGGTGTTTGTTGTTTGGGGGTGTTTTTTGCTCTTTCTTGTTTAAATTGGAAGCTTAGATTATTAATCTGAGACCCTTCTCTAATACATGCATAAGGGACGCTTGGTGGCGCAGTCGGTTAGGCGTCCGACTCTTGGCTTTGGTTCCAGTCATGATTGCGGGGTCCTGGGATCGAGCCCTACCTCCCGCTGCAGCTTGTGTGCAAACACGTGCTCTCCCTCTCCCTCAAATAAGTAAATCTTTAAAAGAATAAAAAGTAAAACATGCATTTAATGCTGTGTATTTCCCTCTAAGTGTTGGCTTCGCTGTATCATAGGAATTGCAATATGCTGCATTCTCAGTGTCATTCAGTTCAGTGTATTGTTTTGTTTCATTTTGTTTTTTTAAATATCCCTTAAGACTTCTTGTGACCCATGGGTTATTTAAAAGTGCCTTATTTGCAGGGTGCCTGAGTGGCACAGTTGGTTAAACATCCGACCCTTGATTTCGGCTCAGGTCGTGATCTCAGGGTCATGGTCTCAGGTCGTGATCTCAGGGTCGTGAGACCGGGTCGTGGTCTCAGGGTCGTGATCTCAGGGTCATGGTGTCAGGTCATGGTCCCAGGGTCGTGATCTCGAGCTCGTGGTCTCAGGGTCATGGTCTCAGGTCGTGATCTCAACTCATGATCTCAGGGTCGTGATCTCTCAGGGTCTTGGTCTCAGGTTGTGATCTCAGGGTTGTGGTCTCAGGGTCGTGGTCTCAGGTCGTGATCTCAGGGTCATAGTTTCAGGGTCGTGGTCTCGGGTCGTGATCTCAGGGTCATGGTCTCGGGTCGTGATCTCAGGGTCGTGGTCTCGGATCGTGGTCTCGGGTCGTGATCTCAGAGTCGTGGTCTCAGGTCGTGATCTCAGGGTTGTGGTCTCGGGGTCGTGATCTCGGGGTCATGATCTCAGGGTCATGGTCTCAGGTTGTGATCTCGGGATTGTGCCCTAAGGGTCGTGGATGGAGCCCCATGTCTGGTTCCAGGCTCAGCAAGGCATCTGCTTGGGATTCTCTCTGCCCCGCCCCCTGCAGATGCACATACTCTCTCTCCCTCAAATCAGAAATACACCTTTAAAAATAAATAAATAAATAATAGTGCCTTATTTTCTCTCCAAACATTTGGAGGTTTCCAAACCTCCTTTCTTTTTGTTCTTGATATCCAGTCTAATTCCATTATGATCAGAAAATATGACTTGAATGAATTCAATTATTTCAAATTTGTTAAAGTTTGTTTTATGACCCAGAATATGGTATCTCTTGGTCAGTTTTTTGTGTGCATTTGAAAAGAGCATATGTCCTGTTGTTATTGGGGACAGTGTTTTTTAAATGTCAGTTGAAACCAGTTGGTTGATAGTGTTTTTCATTTCTGTATCCTTCATTTTCTGTCAACTATCTGTTATTAAGAGAGAAGTGAAGTCTCCAAGTATGATTGTGAGTTGGTCAAATTCTCCTTTCAGTCACCCAGGTGCCCTGTGAAGAGTTTGGTTTTGTTTTGTTTTGTTTTTTTAAGATTTTATTTATTTATTTGACAGAAATCACAAGCAGGCAGAGAGGCAGGCAGAGAGAGAGATAGAAGCAGGCTCCCTGCTGAGCAGAGAGCCTGATGTGGGGCTCTCTCCCAGGACCCTGAGATCATGACCTGAGCTGAAGGCAGAGGCTTTAACCCACTGAGCCACCCAGGCGCCCCGTGGTTTTGGTTTTTTTCTAAACTGAATATAGAATTCCGAGTTTCATCACTTCAGAATTGGTAGTTCACCTCCTTCAGACCTCTGTGCTTCTGATGAGAATTCTATAGTCACTCAAACCCATGTTCCTCTATAAATAACACATCATTTTTCTCTGGTTGTTTTTGAGATTTTTTTTCCTACCTTCAGGTTTCACCAGCTTCATCGTATGTCTGGGAGTAGATTCCTCTGGGTGTGTCCTGTCTGTGGTTTACTAGGCCACCTGTCCCTGTAATAAATCTTTTGCCAGATTGGAAAAATTCCGGCTGTGATTGGTTCCGATTGTTTTGTACACCCTTTTTCCTTTTCTTCTGGAACTCCAATAACATGACTGTTAGACCTTTGGCTTTGTCCTATGTGTCCTCGGGGCACTTTCTGGGTTTTCACTGTTTGTTTTTAGCATGGTTTTCTCTGTTTTTCAGATCGGATAAGCTCTGTTGACTTAAGTTCATTGACTCCTCCTCTGGCATCGCCCTTCTGCTGTTGAGATCGTGCAGTTTTTATATTACCTGGTTTTCTGTACTAAATTTCCATTTGACTCTTCTTTGCGATTTGTTTTTGAAACTTTGCGTCTTCTCATTTGTTTCAAGGGTATTTTCCCTTCTTGCAGCATTTTTACTACAGTTCCTTTAAAGTTGTTTCAATCTCTTAAAATTTTATTTGTCAGTTAATCCTCAAAGCACCAGGGAGAAGATGTTGTCAGGTGGTTCCAACTGCTGGGTCCTCTCAGCCTTGATGTCTGTTGATTATCTTTCCCAAGATGAGTTGAGGTTTTCTGACTCTTTGTTTGCTCTGTTCACGGAGTCATTTTGGATTGTGTCGGGCTCACTCTGGCTCTAACGGTCTGAGTCTCAGGGGAGTCCCGTGTGCAGCAGCGTTTCTCTCGCTGAGGGGGCTCTCGGCCTGGATGGCTTCGGCTCCTGGGTTCCGACCAGGATTCCACAGGGTGTGGTTTCCGTGTCCGCCTCCTTTTCAAGTTGGCCAGCCTCTGAGCCCGTCAGGGGCCAGCCTGGATCCTTTCCTCAGTTCTCCAGGTCTTTGATTCAGTGTCAGATCCACACGTGCGCAGGTCAGTGCTGAGGCCAGGGATTTACAAACAACTCACCAGTGTGCGTTCCCAGTCTTCTCTCTCCACAGTCTCCCTGAAATCCCTTTTGGTCCCCACTTGTGATTTGACCTTACCTACCCCACTCTGCCACACGCTTCCTGGGATTGTACCTCCATGTGGAGCCGAGCGCTGAGAAGACAGAGAAGAGCAGCAGGGGTCTGCCCACCTGTGGGGCCCCAGCTCCTCCCAGCAGAGAGGAACCTAAGCCTCGGGGTTGCCTGGGAGCTGTGGCTCAAGAGTTCAGAGATAATACCAGAAAGCGAGGGGTTCCTCCACCCTGAGCACTGGGGCGCCGTCCCCCCTCCTGGGGGTGGGTAAAAGCTCCCGGGTCCTCTGTGTGCCCCGGCAGCTCCTTTGGGGTTCAGGCCGCAGTGGGTCTGGGCTGCGGAGGACACAGGTGAGATGGTGCGCTCGGGCACTGTTCGGTGTTTACGCAGATTCCTTTCCTCTTCCCCAGGCTGCCTGTGCCTGTTTACCTTCCACAGCCCTCTGCGTTCTGCCCAGGTTCCGGAAAGGCGGCCCGAGAAAACTGGGTGCGGCGCCCGCCCCGTTCCCTCTCGCCTTCCCGTGCTTCCTCCCGGGCTCACTCCCGGACCGGCGGTCCTGGCGGCGCGAGCGGTCAGGCGGCATCAGGCCACGTCAGCCCTGCTCGCACTTCAGGACGCTTCGTATCAAAACTCTCCTCTGGATACCCAGGGCCAGAGAACTGGCTTCACACCCCAGGTTATCTGGGGCTCCAGGGTGCCGGTCTGGGCACTCCCTCGGTGCCAGGGCTGGCAGAGTGCACACCCTGGAAACTTGAAAACCTGTCACACAGTCACGGTTTGTGCCGGGGATGCCAGGCCATTGGAGGCCACGGCAGGGGACTCTTGCAGGAGCTTGGGCTCTGCTCTCTGTGCCCGGGGACATGGCAAACAGATCCCTGCCCAGTCCCCGGATAGCTGCTGTGATACTCCGCTGTCAGGGCCCGGGGCGCCCGGCCTTTTGTGGCACCTGTGCATGTGCACCTGCGTAAGCTGCAGCCTTGTGGCCAAGAGCCCCAAGGCCTGGGTGGCTGAAAGACGGCCCTGTCCTGGAAACTGCACCCCGCAGCAAAGGTCACCTTGAAAGAATGATTCTGCCCCCAAGAACTCAAAAGCGTGGGGCTCTCCCTCACTGGAGAAGAGGGGGCTGAGTCTCAGCCTTGGTTTTAAAGAGAACCGGTCTCCGGGCCCCGCCCTGCCATGGACCAGCTGTTCTTGAGGTCGTCAGGGTGTCATGGGGTGCGGGACCTGCCTGTCCAGCGAGCTCTCATTACAGTGTTTGTCACAGGGGAGGAGGCAGAGGTCCGGGGGAAGACACTGGCCCCTGGTCAATTCCTCTCGTCTGCCGTGTGTTGCTGGCATCTGCCGAGGCTCCCTAACCGGAGCCGCACCTGCTGTGTCGGTCTGGGTGCTCCACTGAAGGCTCCCTGATCGCAACTCCCACCCGGGTCGTGAGAAGAGCTTGCGGAAAACCCTGGTGTCCACGGCATAGGACGACCTCCTCCGTGGCCAGGGTTGGAAAACCACCTCGCCGGCCCCTGGGAGGCTGATGACCTATAGTCCACCTGGAGAGGAGATAAAAAGCAGTCTTGGTCGGGTCGGGTGTTGGTGGTGGCAGGGGTCAGTGGCGCCCACACGGAGATGACAGTGGCTGTGTCCTTACGGTAAAGGGAACGCTAAGCAGCCATTTTGCCTCCAGCAGGGCTGACCCTGGTCCCACCGCAGAACACGGACTGGCTGGCCGTCCTTGGAGGCCAGGAGAGGCAGGAGAAAGGATGGGGGCGGGAAAAAGGTGAAGTGGCTGGCAGAGGCCACTCCGCACGGCTCTGAGTCGCGCCTGCTCCCTGGGGAGGGCCATAAATGGGAGAGAGAAGCATCTTCGTCTAATGGCTGCCCTCTGGGCCGCCTGAAATAATGGTCCAGCGCTCAGGACTTAGGTGGACACCGCAACCTCCAGAAAATCTATTTTCCACATCCATGTATGTTGATTTTTATGAGCAGGTTTTACTACATTGTAGAAGGATATTTAACTACTGGAGGTGCCAGTCCCCCAGAAAGGAGAGCAGTTTCGTGCTCTGACTTTGCGCGGGTGAGGGTTAAAGGCACGGTCGCCAAGAGCTGCTCCGACTAATTAACGCATTTGCTCCCTGCAGGGTGAAATTGAGTTTTCAGATGCGTTCATGAGGCAGGGGGCTTGATTGCTAAGTACTGCGCTCTTCGAGCTATTTTTCCTAGTACGTTGCCCGGTATGTGCCAGCTGAGAGATTATTTCCCATGAAAGACTGACAGCGAAGCTACAAATGTTTGATAGACTCTGTGCTCGTGTGCAGACATAACGCTTGTTTGAGGATAGGACACCTTCATGCCTGGAAGGGAGGGGCTGGGTGGCGTGGCCTGACCGCTGTGCTCTGGTCTGGGCTGGCCCAGGAGCATCTGTGCCCCGGGCAAGCTCACACACACACACCTCTCACCCTCGTCCTCCAGGTCTGGTACCGTTCCGGGCTCTTCTCCTGGAAATCCCGGCGGCACCACAGAAAACCAACACGGACGCCTCGGCGCTCTCCCAGGAAGGCCGGACGCAGGGCCTCTGCGGCCTGCGCTGCTCTCCCGCCTGCTTTTCTAAGACCAAGGCCCCCCGCAGTCGCTCCCTCCCCGGGTTATCACCAGGCAGCCTGCCCTCTCTGTTTTTCTTCCTCTTTTTCCTTTTTTTGTGTTTTTGTTTGTTTGTTTTTGAATGAGAGTAACAGCAGCAATGATGACGACGATCAACACTGTGATTTCAGAACCGGTTCTGAGGAAATGACGGTAAACAGAGTGTGTTTGCCTAAGGAAACCCTCCGAGCAATCAACCAGTAACACAACGCGTGTGCTAATGAACCCAAAGCTGTTAATGTGGTTTCTTCAGTTAAATTGATTCATGAATTTTGAAGAGAACATTATCTAATGAATTTTCTTTGAATAGAAAGCAATTAAAAGGACAAATCAGTCTGATTAACCCCAAAGTCACCCTCCTGCCACAAATGGTGTACAGTTTGAAATTATATCATAAAAAACTGGAGCACATTTGCTATCTTTCTGCCCTCTACTAATCCATGTAAATTAATGAACAACAAAGTTAATTTCTTTGATGACCCTGTTCTAGTATCACCTGGATTATGCTGATGTTTAATTTGCTTAATGTTATAATAAAGACTAAACAGATTTTTTTTTCCAGTGAAGTGATTATCATTCCCTTCAGTTAAGAAGTGATTTTTATTATTTAACACGCATGTAAGGGTGTGTTTTCTTTAAGAACCAAATCGCACTTGGCCAGCTTGGCACCAAGTGTAATTAGTGCTATTGTGGACACACTCGGAACACGGCGCTGCCCACGGAAGCCTTCCCTTTGCTGTTGCCATCAGGAACTCCCGCCCCCGAGGGCTCGGTGCCCCCACCGTGGGGGACGCGGCTCTGTGTCCAGTGCTCCCGAGCCGCGTGTTCCCTTTGGAAAGACAATAGGTATCGATTCAGACCAGCCTCCTTCACATGCCTGGGAAGCCGCTCTAAAACCTGGAGGTGGAGGGAGAGAAGGTCCTCACGCGCTCACCTGTTCGTTCCTGCAGCGGGAGCAAGAGCAGATGCAATTTGACGTGGTCAGTCCATTAAAATGGGAATAAAGTCATTTTTGCAGCCCTGTTCGTCACAGATACCTGTAGCCAAGGTCACCGGCAGCCCCGTGGACCGTGGTGTTTGGCATTCTGAGCCTGTTCGCTGCTGCATGTGGACGGCCAGCATAAAATCACAGCCCAACCCATGGCTTCCTTTTCCTTCTGTGTCCCAGCTGAAGCTGGGAATTAACCAGCGGTGTAAAAGGTTCTGCAGTCGGTAGGCAGGCAGGGCCTTCTGGGCTCAGTAACTGAGCTGCTCGTGCATTGACGCACGCAGGTCCCGGAAGGGAGGGCAGGGCACGGTCCTGCGTGGAACCAGGGGAAGATGGAAGGTGCTGCAGGTGTGGGGCACACAGCTGCCGGCTGCCTGCAAAGGGGACAGCCCGCACGGTGCCAGGGACGGGCCGAAGGGACCGTGTGTGAAGGCCATGTTTTAACGTAGGGTCGCACCTCTGTGGGTGTGGGTGTGTCTTCTGTTGCAGGACTGGCCGCTGTTTGCATCAGAGCCCTGGGAGCCGTTTGTCCACAGGGCGTCATTCTGTGTTCTGCCTTTCAGATTCATTCACCGCACGGGTGTTGTGGAAGCTGCTGGAGACCGTGAAATTTGGAGACACAGTTTCGTACCGGCGGCTAGCCGCCCTGGCAGGCAACCCCAAAGCCGCGCGGGCAGTGGGCGGAGCCATGAGGAGCAACCCTGTAAGTTGTGGTCTGTGTGGACATCAGCATGGCCGCGGTCGGTGGGTGGGCCTGGGCACTGCGCTCCGGGGGTGCGGGCCGCATAGGTAGGCGTGTCCCCTAGGCAGCCAGAGCCGCGCTGGGCGGGGAGGAGAGGAAATGCTCAGGATGGGCCCTCCCCTGAGAGGCAGGGACGGCACTGGTAGGTCTGCGCCCCCGGCCCCCGTCTTTGGTGAGGGGATCGGAAAGCTTTTGCACAAACGCACCCCCCATGCGTGTCGGAATCACAGCAGCCCATGGTCAGAGGCGGTACCGAGGAGGACAGGCCCTGGAGGAAGCGGCGGACGATACTCGTTCTCCCAATAGCTGGGTACACAGGCTGTCTCGCACGTGCCCCACACTCTTTCAGGGGCCAGGCCTACAGCCAGAAACCAAGCAGACAGGCTGCCCGTATGCAGCATCGTTCTGGAAGGAGACACATTCCGGGATGCCGGACGCACAGGGAAGCTGGAGATCTGACGCCAGGGTGTGCACCTGGGAAGCAGGGCTGATTCGCGGCATTTGGGCGCGTCTTCCCCAGGGAGTGGCTCCTTCCGAAGCCCTGTGTGTCCTTGTCCCTCCTGTGGGTCTGGGGTCAGATTTTGCAGAAAGGGGGGTTCGCTCCAGGCAAAGCCGTGCTCCAGAGCATGGGCCTGTGTGGGTGGCCGCGTGCCTGTTGTCCCCACGCCTGCACCTGGGCCACAGGCTGTCCTGGCTCAGAAAGCAAGTCCTTGTGAGGCCGTGGTGCCCCTGTCCCAAAGCAGCCAGGGCCATGGGGGACCCCACACGGCCGAGTGAGACTGGGAAGATTTCTGTTCCTGGCAGCCCCTCCAGTACCGGGCCGCAGCCTGCCGGCACCTCCGGGCTGGCTTCCCCCTGGAGCCGTGGAAGAGGGTCTGATGGGATGGAAACGCGCCATCCTCTCAGGAGGTGGAAAGTAGGACCATCACATCCTGGGATAGGACGTAACTAGATCAGAAAGACCTTACTTTTTTGAAACTTGCTATAGCTTTGCAGTATATTTCCAGCATTATTTTCATCGCTGTTCACCTGGGAGAGGCAGGCATTGGCACGCCTGGCCCACTGCTCTCGCCGCTGGGTCCCCGTTGCCTGAGGGCAGAGCCCGGCTCTCTGAGAGGTGGCGTTTATGAGACTGCCTTCTTTTTTCTAAGAAGCAACCCAGCAGGTTCGCAGTGAATCGCACTGTTTTGCGCGTCTAGTCTGGAGAATTCTCTGCCATGTAGAGACACCCTGGACAGTAGGGAGCAACGTGTAACGTGGACCACCGGTCATGCCCGCGCCTCGCTGCGCCCCGGGTCCTCCGCGACAGTGGATCACGAGCCCAATCGGTGCTCCGTGCCACAGCGGTCGTGTTTCTGGTGCAGTGTGGCCCACGTGTCCCGAGTCGTCCCCTCCACACACCACGTGCTCAGCTTTACTGTGAGCACGAGGTGATTCTGCTTCGCATTCCAGCGTGAATTTTTTACGTTTCCCGATAAAGTCTGAACCGCTTTGTTCCTTGGGAAGGCCACCGTCTCCTCCAGGTGCTGAGCAGCCAGACTTGGCCCGGGACAGATTAGCAGTTGGGACGCTGCAGGACACGGCTCCCTGTCACACCTGGTGAGACGGGCGCTAGAAGCTAAGGGGTTTCCGCCTGGTCTTCCGCCGCCCGCAGTCGCTGTGTCCCGTGTACATTCTCCTTCTGTCCCAGATCTTTGTGCCTTCTTCAGGCCAAGGGTCTACTTCTCGCGCCCTTTGTGGAGGGGGACACTCTTCTCGGCCACGGAGGGGCGATTCGGTTCCCACCGTGCACCGCAGGTGCTGTGTGCTGATGCCCCCCGCAGGGGCACACCTCCCGTCCGGTGCTCTGCAAACACGCGCTGCCAGCGGGCACACAGACAGCAGGGGACCCTCACCTGGCTCGGGTGCTGACAGCAGCATCTCACTCGGCCGCGGAGACGCCGTCACTGCTCAACGATCACACTTGCGGCGATCTTTAGAAACATTTATCGTTCTGCAACCAGAAGGCCTCTCTCCTGCTATTAATCTCTGTGAACGTCTCTGTTCAGATATGGCCCCAGTCACAGAAATTTATAAAATCGGATCTCACAAGGCTTAAAACTCTAATGTCCCTAAAGTCCACGTATCGACTTCCCTGTCTCGTGCCCAAGTGGAGAAGGGCCATGAGGACACCAGGTGGGAGAACCGGGCAGGCTCCCAGCCCCTCTTCTCAGCGCCCTCCCATGCCGACAACAACGGGGCTGGAGGCGAGCCCTCAGTGGCACGTCCATGGGACCCACTGTGGCTGGGCGCTACCCACGGCTCATGCCGGGCCCCTTGGCCTGAGCTGGTGGCAGAGGCGTGGGCGGCTGCAGGACCAGAGTGGCGTCACCGTCACGGCATGGGGCTGCCGGAGGTGTTCCTGTGGGGGGAGTTTTGGCTCAGCCTCCTGGGGAGCCCTTAAACTTGACCTAACACCTCCTTGGAAGGGATCACAGAGCCTCCAAGAGGCGACTCAGGAACCTGGGGGAAGGGGGCCCTGAGCAGGGCCTGGGCCACAACTGACGTGGACATCTCACGTGGGGGCCCCCTTTCCCTGGTGCTGGCAGCGAGGGGCTGGGCCGCACAGCCCACGCGGCAGCTGCGGCACCGACAGCATCGTGGAGATGCACTCATAGATAATCTGTTCGGGCTGAATAGAGCAATTGTGCATTTCAAGGAGAGTGAAAGATGCGTTTGGGATGTCACAGGGCACCGTGAAGCTCGTTGTGTGTTAATTCCTTAGGTGGCTGGCCATAAACACGAGCACGTGCTGGTTCACATGCAGCTTTGCCGTGGCGTGGGCTTCTCTTCCCCACTGGTGGGAGGGATGGCTGGCGCTGTGGGGGGGGTCTGGTCCTGTCTGCAGCACGGGATTTTTCCAGGTTTTCCACCAAAGACTCGCCGGCCCAGGTGAGCCGGTGTGGCCGCCTTCTGGAAGGCGCGCGCTCTCACCCCCCACGGAGGAGGGTCCGCATGCTGGTAGAGCAGATGGAAGACGCCTCGGGGGCGCCCCCACCCTAGCCCCTTCCCTCATCCTCAGAATTTGCTAAATGCAGTTCAAAGGCAATCGATACGTCGCACAGAGCGTTTCCCCACTTTCTTCTAAACAAACGCATTCCTGACGAGTTAGTTTACTCACAGATCGCCACGAGCGTTAATGACCCCCCGAGTCTTGTTCTGCCAGTCACCCAGATGGCTGTTGATGAAGATTTAGCCTCGTGTTCTAAGTGTCAGGGCTGTCAGCGGGGCTGAACTGTTTGACCAGAAGAAAAAACGCACAGGGAGCTATTGATTACAGCTTCTCTGTGTCACTTGCTCACCAGGATTTAGGTATTGATGAGGCCGCGAGTGAAAACAAGCTCTTTCCCTTGTGGGCTACTACCACGAGAACAAAGGCGAAGTTGGAAAAAATATTCAGCCGGCACTGGAATCAGAGGGATTCCATTATTGATTGAAAGGCCCCTTCGTGTTATTTTTGTTGGAGACAAATCTATGGGTTTGGAAGTTTTATAGCTTTTGAGAAAGGGTCCGTGTAAGGGATGGGTTCACGTATTGGATGAATTAGATTTCACAGCGTGAGGATTTCAATGCGGCTGTGATATTATGAGCTGCTTGGTTATTGATAAAAATTACATTTTATGCAGCACGGGGCTTTAAAGGAGAGAGCGTAAGAGGGCATGGATCCTTTGAAATGTCCTTAGGGCTCCAATAAATTTTGGCAACTTTTGTTATTTTAGTAGTCTGAATCTGCCACTAAAATTAACACAAACAGAAGCAGTGCTCCCGTGTCTAGGAGTGAAAGCAGTGTGTCTTCGGTGAGTCCCCGCTCCCATCGCTGCGTGCACAAGGTAAAGCCTGGCCAGGGAGGTCATCATCGCCGTCCCGAGACCACGGTGCTATTGTCCACGTGACACATAGGGCCGGAGACTTCCTAGTCCGTCTCTTGTAATTCCACAGCTCAGGGAGCAGGGCAAGAAAATCAAAGCTCACTCGTGAAGTCTACTGTTAGGTAGGAAAATTGAATTGGTGCCTAAATGTTTGTGAGCCTAGCTTGGACTAAATCTCTCTCTCTCTCTATCAGTCAGAGCTTAAGTTGTGTGTTATCTGATCATGTCCTCACAGCAGTTATTAATGTGACTATTGTATTGGATCAAAACTCTTGATCGGAGTCAGTATTGCGTTCTGAAAATTGCCGGCTACAGTGGGGATAGCAAGTGCTTGCAGGACGGGGCAGTGGTGTTGCTCCCCATCAGGGAAGCAGCGCGAGAGGAAGACGGGTCTCCCCCCACCCCCCAACCCCGCTGCTCCTTCCAAGACCACTCTGAGACTGCGTGCGTTCCCATGGCAACCCACACTTCCAGTCAGAACCAGGACCGGTGTGATATGGGAGAAGTCGGGTTCTCACCACCGAAGCCAGATGACCTGCAGGGCTGGCCGGCACCCCAGGCCATGCCCAGCGCTCCCCCTCGAGCAGCTGGTGTCGCGGCAAGAAGTATGGGCGCCGGTCCTGCCTCGGCTGAGCTGGAAACGCATCTTTGCCTCAGAGGTGCCATGTGAGCTGGGCCAGCAATGTCACGTGAGCCGAGACTGACCGTGCATGGCCTGGGGCTTGTCGGGGACGCGTGGTGGTCTGCACCGGGCACAGAGCACGTGCTCCCCGTGGCCCTATTGAGTGCTGCATCTGGGACGGGACTGGGGACCATGCCATCTGCCCGGGGACAGGCACAGCTCAGCGCCCACCGAGGGCGCACTCCAGGCAGGTGGGTGGGTCTGTGTGGCAAGCTGAGACAGACGCATGGCCAGAGGACAACCGGATACCACGTACGTGGGCTTCACGGCTCTTCTAGAAACACACCCGATTGATGGCTCATGGCTTTGTCCAGCTCAGGTCTTTGGAGGTGGAGCTTGGGGGTAGGAGATGTGGATCTCCTCTCTGCTGAGCTGCAGACTCCGTCGAGGGAGCCTGAGAAACCCTCAACCTCTGGGACCCTGCAGGCGTGGCCATATGAGAGTCCCCCAGAGGGGCAGAACAGGAGCCGGCACTAAATGGTCCCCGGCACCTCCCGTGTCCCTTCCAGGGCGGGGTCTGCAGAGCGGCTGTGCCCTCCCTTCTGCCCCAGCTCGGTCTCTGGCGCTGGGCCGGTTCCTGTAGCTGCCCTCATTGGCCATCCTGTCCTTGTCGAGCCGCCACTGTGCTCTGTGCTCTGTACGATGACGAGAACCATCCCCCAGCACGTACTGGGCCTTCGGGGGCTGACCACCTGTGCCCCTTCGCCCCAGTCAGGAGGGAGCCACTTAGGAAAAAGGACAGATTGACCCGGGCGTCCTGGGAAGTCCCTCAGGTTCTGAGTAACTGCTTGCTGGGGTCTTTAAGCAAAATGAGTGTCCATCTGCCGGAGCCCCTGCAGTGGGAACACTGCGTGTAGCCTTACGTTTGGTGGCCCAGGTGTGGCCGTCCCTGCCGTGTTGTGCGCTGCCCGTGGAGGGAGCGCCACAACCCGGGATGGACTCCTGCCCACTCTGCGCCTCCCATCCCTTTCCTTTCCGCCTGTGTTCTGGGCCAGCTAAGAAATGGACAAAGGATATTAGGATAAAGGCTAGAGAGGGGTATGGCCGTGGTGGGCCTCCCAAGAATTCCTCTGGAATCGGACCCCCCTGTGCTGTACCAGCCCCAGCAGGGCCGGCTCCGCTGACGGCGCCGGTGCCGTGGGGCAGACGGGGCCTCCCTAAAGGACCTCACAGGCTGCAGAGCTGGGCATTCTCATCCCTTCCTCCCAGGATGGCCAGTCAGTGAGTCCTCCTCTCCTCGGGCAGGGTGACGGATAGGGGGTGAGCAAGGCCAGGCATGTCCCTCGTACCAGTGGGTGTCCTGCCACATGGCAATCAAAAGCAAGGGTGAGGCTCACTGTGCCCACGCTCCACAGTGGGCTCCGTCCTGAGGACAGACACTGAGCGGGTCTGCCACTGGGTATCCTTGGAGCTCCCGTCCACACAGCCCAGGCCGTAGAGGGAGGACCAAGGCATTCCCCTGGGGACAGCTGCTGAAAATGAGCCTCCGACCTCTGGAGGGAACAGAGGTCTCCTCCCCTGGTGGGACTGGCTACCAGGAATGTGTTAGGTGGGATTGTTGGCCCGTGTGTGGCTGTGGGAATAGTGTCTCCCCCGTGTGACCATGACCTCCCTCGCGTCCCCTGCCTATAAGCCCCGGTGTCCAGTCTAGGATGTGAGGAATCAGACGCCCACAGTTCTGTGCTGCGACGGCTCCAGGCAAGGCAGAAGAGCGGCTGGGCATGGGGAGGTCCTTCCTTGGGGTGTTCAGTGTCCGCTAGGGAGACCTGCCTGCCGTTTGGGCCCTCCTCCTCTGGGGCCGCGGGCTGGCCTGCACTTCCCCTGGGACTGGGATAGCAGTGAGCTGAGCTGCTCATAGGTCGGACAGGCGGGGTTGGCAGAAGCCCGCGGTGCACCGAGCCCCGCTGCACCTCTCTCCCGGTGCGTCTCCGTGGCGCCCGGCTGCCCCTGGTCCCGAAACTGGGTCTTCTTAACCATAGGTTGGCTTCTCTCTGTAGGACTGTGTTTGGGTTGGTTTTCATAAGGTGACCTCGCTTTTAGTGAAGCCATTCTGTTCACTAAGGCAGGCACCTGATCATGCAGTTTGTCTCCAGAGGTGAGAGGCTGTTTGAGGCTGGCCGAGGGGTGAGGGCCACTGTGGCCCTGGGTCTGGAGTCCTGAGGGACTATGGGAGTGGGTGGTGTCCAGGGGCAGGGTGGCAGCAGCAGTGGCCTCTCAGGGGAGAACACATGAAGACTAGAGCTTCTCCACCTTCCCAAACATCCCAGGATGGCAAGCGCGGACAGACACTCCTGGGGCCCTGCATGGCATGAGGCAGGGCCAGCAGACCTTTCCAATAAAGAGCCTGATGGTAAATAGTTTAGGCTTTCAAAAGCAGCCACAGACAGTACGGCTACGTTCCGATGAAGCTGTGTTTACAAAATAAAGAAGGACCGTAGTGGCCGATAGCCAGTTTGCCAATGCCTCGTGTGAGTACCGCCTTCCCTGAAGGTTCCTGTCGCTTCTCGAGATAATTTGCGATTTTGCATACCATCCCGTAACTTGGAAATGTAATCTTGAACTTGGTAAGCGCACACAATCAATTTCTTACCAACGGCAATTTTCTCCTCCCGGATCCTGGTGTAAGGGGGTTCTCTGGACTATGCTAGATGTTTGCCTTGGGGCATTGTGGCACCCTTTGGCCCCCCGAGGCCCTCGGAGACCAAGGGGTGTGCAGGGCCGAGACAGCCAGCGGGCGGCCTGCATGTGGCTGAGCCCCTGCTAGGTGAGTTGTGGTCGGGGGCCTTGCTTGTGACCCCCGGGGACCCCATTGGCCCGGAGCCCAGACTGATGGTGGCTTCTTGTTCCCCAGGTACCCATCCTCATCCCGTGCCATCGCGTGGTCTGCAGCAGCGGAGCCGTGGGCAACTACTCCGGAGGACTGGCCACGAAGGAGTGGCTGCTGGCCCACGAGGGCCGCCTGGCAGGGAAGCCGACCAGTCCCGGGGGGTCCCATCCGGCTGGAACGCGGCTCGGGGTGCGGGGTGGCCGGAACTGAGGGCTTGCAGGAGGCCGTGTTGGAGCGGCACACGCTGGAAGTGGGCAGGCGCTGGCACCGTTGTATTAAACTCTGGACGCTGAGGGAGCGCGTTGTGTCTCTCGTTCTTCCATTTCCCAGCAGAGCGGGTTGGGAAGACCAGCCCTTGTTTGCAGCGCGTCCCCTCACGGCACTGTTCCGTCTCTGACGTCCGCCAGAGCCGCGGCGAGAGAGCAGGGGCCTGGCAGGCAGCAGGGCGACCGTCCCGGAAGGTGCCTGCAGGGCCAGCGGCTGTGCCCCCCGCAGCGCCCCGGTCCCCACGCAGGCCTGAGAAGCTGGCCGTCCCCGCCCGCGGCCCGGCTCCCCATCCTCTCCGCCGTCGAGGCTGCCTGGCCCGTGTTTCCCGCTCCCACCTTCCCTGCCGGCCAGGGCGGCCCGGAAATCGTACTCACGGGGGCTTCCCCGCATCGCTTCTCTCCCGGCCGAGAAGGCCAGCGCGGGGGGCGTCCATCCGCGGCCGTATCTGCCGAATGGAGGAGACCCGCCTGCCAGCGCGAGCCGGGAAAACAAACGCCTCTTTGAGGCGGGTTTGGTCGCAGTGGCTCCTGTATAGGGGCCTGGCCTCGGGCTCCGGCCCCTCTCCTGACACTGGTGACCCTCACATGCCCTGGACAGGAGGTGACCAGGCTTGCCGACCTCTCGTCCGCGGTACCCCAAGACCGAGCCTGGAAGTCAGAGGTCACCCAAGAAGGTGGGTCAGCTCCTGTCCCCAGGGGCAGTCTGGAGTATTTCCAGCCTCCACCAAGGACCTCGGGCTGACACGTCATCACCCTGTTGTCATTTTAGCTTCGTAATTAAGTAGATCTGAAAAGCATATGGGGAACTTGGAGCTGTACACGCAGATAAATAAAATAGAGCCTGTGATCTAGGGAGAAGGTACGCCGCACCCCGCCACGCAGTAGAGAGCTGTGTTTGTGTCTGGGGTTCCTGGGACACTGGAGGGCACGGCCGGCAGCTCAGGCGGTCTGGACGGGTCCCTGAATGCCGCAGATACACAGCCTGGGGAGGGCACAGTGTGGGTGTGTTTTGTATTTCATGTTAGCACCTGTAAAAGAACAAGTACCTAATGTAAACATAGTTCAACCAAATTCTTGCATTTTCCCCTCAAAAATAGAGAGCTCTGACCATCACTGCATTGTCTTCCGATTCAACTCCTTCTTCGAACTTCTGTCTGCGAGCATGCCGGCCTGCTCCCACGGGGAGCTGCGTAGCGGTCTGACTTCGGGACAGACCCCTGAGCCGCCTGCACTGAGCCCCCGGCCAGCTGCAAGACCTGTAAGCACACACTCTCGGCGTCTCCGTGCGCCAGCAGAGGGGCTCGTTCCTGGGTTTCTGACGTGTTGGGAAGACAGGTGGGGGGTCTGGGGCACACTTTGTGTTTGGGGGCCAAGGAGGAGGTTGTATTGTAAATTCTGTAAGGAAAATGCTCTTCTCCAGGAACTCACTGTCACCGAGAAATGTGATCACACTCTGCCCTTGTGCTCTGCCGGGAGAAGAGAGGGCTGGGGTTCTCAAAGGCAGGTTCTCCTTGTGGGCAGGGGTGTGGATTCCGTTTGACTGCTTTCCAATAGAGGGCACCATAGCAGTGCACTAGGGCTGCGGTTGGGAGACCCCCAGCCACCACTGTCTGGGATGGATGTGAGAGTGGGGGCAGGGTGGAGCTCCCCGCGCGGCTCTGTGACAGTCCCACGGAGCACGAGGTGCCATCAGTGCTGCTGGCCAGCCCCGGCGATGCTCCACATGTCCCTTGCCACCCACATGCTGGGCACACAGGCCGCCTTCTGGGTCAGGAAAGTGCGGGTGACGCCACATCCCTCCCACTGCGATCTCCAGATGCCTGGGTGGGCTCTGAGGGAGCGTCCTGGGTGGGACAGACCCCCATGGCAGCATGCAAGTCCCCAGCCCCCGGCAGAGCTCAGCCACGTGCAGCCAGGGGCCTGCCGGTCTGCGCAGTCCGAGGTGAGCCTGCGGCCCGGTGTGGCCAGGCACCGCCTGTTTGGGCCATGCCCTTGGTGCAGAACAAACCCGCGTTCTGTTTTGCGTCTCCCAGGGCTTCCTCTGCTCTGTCGGAACAGGCTGGATATGCGCCTCGAGGTTCCCGCTGACAGAGGCAGCGGCCCGGCTCAGACCAGCGCGTGTACCGCTCCAAGGACAAGCTCTGCAGAGGCCGACATGAAAGCCCACGCGGGGCGCCTGGAGCCGTGCTGCTCACGGTTGCGGCGCAGTTTATGGAAATAAAGAGGAAAAGGAAAGGCACAAAGAAATACAAAAATATTTTCCAAATAAAAAGAAATGTCGAGACAAGAAAGCTGTGTTCTTCGGCCTCAGCCCGGGTCCCCTGCATAGATTGGTTTCCCCATCCACGTGGCGCGGGGGACTTTGAACACTGACGCGGAGACCCGCGGGCAGGGGACGGCTGGCTCTGCGTGGGAGCTTGGCTGGGGTGCACTGTGCTCCCTGTTTCCAGAGATTGAGCCAACGAGAGATTCGTAGACGGCGTGTGTGTTTGCAGGACCACGCGTCCTTGACGCAGATGCCCTCGGCCAGGCAGGCGCCCAGGGCTACAGCGGGCGGCCTTGTTCCTCACCAGTCCCTTTCCCCACGTGACGCAGAAGCATCAGGGAAGGCCACCCTCATCCACCGTGTCCCATGGCTGCACCGAGGAGGGACCAAGGACCAGCACAAGTCTGCCTTCTGACCGCCCCCAGAAGAAACACCATAGTGTCTCGTAGGAGCGGGGGCTGAAGCGGGGCTGCGGTAGAGGGCCCCAAAGGGAGTGTGGACTCTGTGGGATCGGCTCCTTGCAGCTCTAGACACACGGGCCGTGGGCCAGGCGCGTTCGGAAGGCAAGTAGGCTCACCTCGTAGGTACCTAACTGGGACTTCTAATCCTTGTCTGCTTCCTACCCGGCAGATGCACTTACAGAACAAGCTGCACGTGTCTCGAACGTTTCCCAGAGAAGGAAGTCCTTCCTATCTCGAGGGGCTTTTGGCGCCTGTTTTCTTCCAAGTCGCCCTGCATACCATGTGCTCACCCAGAATCTCCTCTTCCGAGTGGCCAGGCCTGTCCAGTGCAGGTGTGTTTATACTGACACCCTTTTTTTTTTAAGATCTTATTTATGTATTTGACAGAGATCACAAGTAAGCAGAGAGACAGGCAGAGAGAGAGGAGGAAGCAGGCTCCCCGCTGAGCAGAGAGCCCAATGCGGGGCTCGATCCCAGGACCCTGATAACATGACCTGAGCCAAAGACAGAGGCTTAGCCAATGAGCCACCCAGGCACCCCCTCCTTTTTGTTTCTTAACCCATTCATGAGCAACAGCGTTATCCCAGAACTCATTTCCTTTAAAATTGTGATGGGAGGTTGAAACCCGGACAAGGAGGTTGCTTAAAAACCCAAGTGGTGGCTTGATCTTGCGGGAGCCCCGTGGGGTGTGTGTGCTGTCTCCAGAGGACTTGTCCTCCCTGCAGTGGCCCCGGCAGGGCGGACAGGCCTTGGTGGCCATGTCTTCCCACACATGGCACCCACATGCCCCACCCCCTCGCTGGGACCACAGGCAGCAGCACCGGCTCAAAGCCCGGCCACCGTGAGAGCAGGCAGGACATCATAGCCCAATCAGTGTGACAATTGTTGACTCTAGAGCTGGCCAAGCTCTTACGTGGTTTTGGTTTTAGGCCGCCTATAGGAGGACTCTGAAGCGATTAATGACTTAATGTGGGACACACAGGAAAAAAGGTGTTATTTTACTCGAAAGATTTTCCCACTAAACCAGTCGAGAAACTGAGCCCTGCTCTTGGTCCACGAGCTGTGATGTATTTGGGAGTATTTGGGAACCCCAGTGCATCCTTTGGGTGTGTGTGCCTGCTGCCCTCCTGGCGTGGGGTCATGGGGTGAGGGCAGCGGGGGCCCTCGGTGGGGATTCCGCTTTGTTTGGCCTCCCTCAGCCCAGCATTTGATTGAGAGTTGGTGTTTAGGAAGCTGAAGCCCACATCAATTTTACCTGTTAGCAGTTTGAAAGACGCTGAGATTTAAACGGAGCTCTGCCATGCAGCCCGTCTGTCCTTCTGTCTGTCTGCCTGGAGGGAGGAGGGTGGCAGTTGAAAGCCGGACCCAGAGCCTGGAGAAAGTGCAGGTCCTGCCGCGTCTCTGAGCGGCTGAGGGCAGCAGGGCTTGGACCGGGCGGCTCCAGCTGCCGACAGATGAGCGCGTCTGGCCTCCATCAGCCGGGCGGCTCCGGAGGGTGTGTGCGGGCCGCCGGAGGGGGGGCAGGGGGTGAGGCCTGGGGCAAGGGCTTAGACAGCAAGGAGCGGCTGGACACAGAGCCCAGCCCGACGGCGCCCAGACTGATGAAAGGACATCGTTAACAAGGCTTTAAAGTTTTCTCCATGTTTTTTCATTGAGAAAAGCCACAAGAAGAAAATTCTGCGCAGACACTAGTTAAGATTGATCCTGGGAAACACGGCCCTGGGGTTGTAGGGCACCTTCAAAAGGCCCCGTGCTCAACACTGTGGTTTGAGTCGCCTTCCCGGCTTACTGGCAAGGGGAGCTCGGGGCGGGGGTGCTCGAGCAGAGCAGGTGGCCCCGCGTCTGACGACTGAGCAGGCGCTGCAGGTGGTCGTAGCGCGAACGCTGGCGCAAGGGAAGGGGAGATCTGCTGCTCCTGGGGCTGACCTTACCTGCTGGCTGTCAGGTCCCCCGTGGAGCGGGTTCTCATCCCGTGCGAGGTTCCCGGGACGGGGGGTGCGAGGGGCAGAGCAGAGGGCCCGCGGCCTGTGTCCCATCTCGTTCCTTGCCCCTCGGCGGCTGAGGCACCCCCAGCAGGCACACACCCGAGGCTTCTCTTACGTCTTCCTATCACACGTCACTTGTGTTTGGTTCCCAAACACCAACAACATGTTTGCTTCCAGATTGGTTTGTTGACTTAAATTAAGAAAAACCCAGCTGGAGAAAATACCAGTGTCTAAACATTAAGCAACATGTGATATTGTGCAAAAAGTATTGCTTTTGCATGTTTTGATTGCCGTAGCTACGAGCAGAAGTCCGTGCACATGTGAGCGTCTTGGCAGGCCATGCGGGCCCAGGTACACGGCGCTGAGCCACATGCTCCTGCAAGCCATTCGGGCCCCGAGCCCTGTGGGAAAGCTCTGCAGCCTGGGCCCCCTCTCCCCAGCCCCTGGCCGTGCCTCCAAGGGGCCTGCACGGGGGCTCTGAACCTGCCCAGCCCAGGTCGCAGGAGCCGCTCCCAAGAAGGGAAGGCCAGCCCTGGCCGTCTTTGGGGATTCAGTCAATTGAGGGCTCAGGAAAGCAGGTCGGGAACACCGACCACCCTCTCCGCTCACCTCATAACCACGCAAGGTGTGTATCAGCAGGGCACGGTCCACCGGGGAAGGGAGGCCTGCGGGACGGGGGAGGCTGTGTGGCTGAGCTGAGCTCCCGGCACGGTTTGGTTCCATCCTTGTGGGTGGGTTTCTTCGGGGAGGAAGACAGTACCTTGCTAGAGTTAGATTTTGTGAAAGCTTGGAGATCCTTCCAGATAAAAGCTCCTGCGTAAGTGTACGGTCCTGCTCCTGAACAGATGTCCTCAATGCCAGCTGGGGGACAGGAACCTCGCGGCTCCCTCGGTGCTGGTCCAGCTGGAACACCCTCCACGGGGCCCGGCACGGTCTCCGGCTGCTTCCTTTGGAGGCCCTGCTTACCCCCGATCCCCAAGAAGGGGGTTGAAAATACTCCCAGCAGAAACCTCTGTGTGAGGGGCGCAGTCTGGACAGCGCCCTCGCTGATGCTGCTGTGTCGACCCCGCTGCAGGGTCCTTCCTGGATGTCTCCTGGGCCGCTGTGCAGCCCACCCTCCTGAGAACTCCCTGTGGGGGGGGGGGGGACATCTGTGCTTGCTCACACCTGCCTGAGTGCCCCTTGGTGGCTGCTGCACAGCGGGGAGCCAGACCTGGCCCTTCTGCCCATTCTCACAGCTCCCGTGGACTTCTGGGACCTTTCTTTTCTCCTCTTTTCCCTTGGGTGCTGCTGAGTCCTTGTCACACTGTCACTGTGCTCAGCCAGGGGTCTGGACCATGTGGAAGGAGTCCCAGCCATGTGTCCCTGGGTGCAGCCCACAGTACCCAGCACCTCCCAGCAGCCCTGCACCCCCAGAGGGAGGCGGTGGGCTGGCGTGGCTTTGTCCCTGTTGCATTGTCACCAGCACGCATGGAGAGCGGGGTCTGAGGCACATTGAAGGAGGCGGGCAGGAGCATTAGCCCAGGGGCAGCCGGTGAGCAGGGAGGAGGGCTGTGGCTTGCAGCATCGAAACCCCACCCCTGCCATTGGGGTGCACGGGCCTGGGAGGCCACCCCTTTGCAATACTCAAATTCAAACCTAGTTCAGTTAGGTATTCCTAAAATGTTCTCCTCCCAGGAGTTTTGCTCTTTCTAGAATCTCCTTCAAGTGGCCTTTTGTACCACAATTTGGACCATTTTTCTTGGGAAAAGGGCCTTCACAGTTTCTTGGGCTTTGGCTGTGATCCTCCTGCCCTGCGCAGCCTCCCCAGATGACCCATCAGGTGTACAGGACAGCTCAGGTCTGGGCTCACAGGCTACTCCCCTCACCCAAGGCCCTTGCCGAAGGTGGCAGAGCGGTGGCCGTGACCACACCTGACCACATTGTCCGTCCGACTGGCCATGTCAGAGTCTCTGGGTAGGGGTGAGGTGGTTGGAAAAGAAGCCACGGGCAGACATGGAGCATTCTAGAACATTGTGGAGCCTGCTCCCATAGGGCTGGTAGAAGAGCTGCTGGCTGAGAGTCCACCCTGCCAACTCCTTCTGGGAGTTGATCTGGTCAGGGAACGAAGAGGCCGACAGGCCCCTGCACACAGGTGCACAGGCAGCCTCCCACTTCGGGACGAGGAGGGCAGTACCTCCCCAAGACCCTGTCCCACCGTGGGTGGTGCTCGGAGCCCCCAGGCCCCACTCCGAGGGGTCGCTGTCCATCTCCTGGGATATCCCAGCTTTGGTTCCTCCATCAGGAACCACACGGAGAGCAGGCAGCAGCTGTCTCCTGCATGGGGACCTGTGGGAGGATGTCCCACCTCCTGAAGCCGAGGCCCTCCGTCCTTGTGGCCACCATCCTCCTGCCATGCCTGGGAGTGCCTGAGCCTGGTCAGGGCTACAGCCAGGTCAGGGAGTGGCCCGGCCCCCAAGCCTGTGCCTTCAGAGGTTACGGAGCCCTCCTTGGCGCTGTCCCATCGTTGGCTCTGTCCCCTGAACCCATGACCACATTCAGACAAACTGCTACCATCTATCAGGATGGGTGGCAGTGTCTGTGGATGTCCATGGTGACCTTGAACTGGGTGGAACAAGGGTCTGTGACAGTACAGACGGGAAGCACCTGTGATTCAGCTCGCACAAGCTCTCTCCAGAACCACAGTCTGCTTTTCTCAGGACCCCTCCTGGCCACCGGAGGAGGGGGCCGAGTTCCAGATGGCTTGCAGCTGGTGCGCTTCTCCACTCTTCCTTGGAAAGGGCACAGCAGCTTGGCTCACGGGTAAGTGTGGGGTCAGGACGTGTGGAGGCAGCCAACGTACGGCATCAGTCCCTGAGCTCCTCGCGCAGTGGACCCAAGGCAAGTAAAGGGCAGCGGGGAGCCCAGAGGGGAAAGGCCAGGACGGGGGCAGGGAGGAGCAGAGACCTCAAGTCACCCCTTGTTGGCTGGATGTAGTCCGGGACTGTGACCCTCAGTAGCAGGTCCAGATGATCTAAAGACACTTGCCCGGGATCTCCTTCCTGATTCAAGGATCGCAGGCCTGAGTGAGCATGTGCCCGGCCAGCCCCCTGGGGACACTGCTGCCAGACATGGGTCTGCTCTTGCCAAAGCACCTCCCCGGGTGGGTGTCGCCCAAGGCACCAGGGCAGCCCTTGTGCCATCTCTGCGGTAGCACCGTTCAGCTCAGGCCGTCAGCTCCGGACTGGTTATCGGGGTGAGTCGGGAACGTCCGAAAGGGCAGGGAGTGGCACTGGCAGCTCGTCGGACATCTGCAAACCCGGTGCTGAGCCCACGAGGGGGAAGCAGCCGGTGTAGCCTGCCTGGGAAAGGTGGGCACTAGTTGCCCCATAAAGGGCTGCCCCTTTGAGCCCCTCCTCGTGCTCTCCGCTGGGGGGGGGCACCCGTTCCTCTCCACCTTCCTCATTGTGCTGTGCTCTGCTCTTGAGGGAGCCGCATCCTGTTAGGACGTGTCTGCGGGGTTACTGCTTCCCACCTGGTGCGTGTTCGCATCTTTCCCCGCCTCCTGGAAAACACCTGGTCCTGTCCCTATGGAAGCGCTGTCCTGGACGTGGAGGGTGAGGGGCCCCAGCCGCACCCCCTCCGTGCATGTGCCCCAGTGGCATCAAGCAGCCCACCAGTGAGGCGCTGGCCACATGCAGCGTTCAGATGGGGCTGTTCGGGGGCACGGCCTCCCCAGAACCTACAGGCCGGCACCGGCCAGGCCGCCCTGCACCCCACTGCCTCTCAGAATTCCGTGGAGCTCCTGGGTGTGCTCGGCCACACGCTGCAAACACTCGGCTCCCAGCTTCCTCCACCAGGCAGACCCCTGTGACTGGCACGCGTTGCCACTTGGCCCCTCCTCACGCCCCGAGGCCAGCCGCTGCTGCGGTCCCGAGCCCCGCCATCCCCTCGGCTCCTTCTCCTGGCAGGTGGGGTCCTCCTGGGCCTCCAGCAGGAACCCCCCCTCGGAGCACTCTGACCTTGTGCCCAGCCCCGGGAGGCCTCCCGAACACCAGGATGGTGTTTCACTGAGGATTGCTTGTCTGTCAGTCTGCTCTTGGGCTCCAGAGAGCTCCCGGGGACAGCGAGGCCTTGTCCCTGCACTCTGTCCCGGAGAGCCCTTTCTGGCACAGACCCCCACTTCCTGCCTCCTCCCCAAACTTTCTCCAGTCCAGCAGACCCTGAACCCCTGTGCTGTCTGCAACAGAGGCAGACTGTGCCTTGAATGCCACTCTCAGTCCTATAGACGGGGACACCGAGGCCCCAGGGCTCCCGGGGCTGGCCTTAGGCCACAGGCAAGTGCATGGAAGGGCCAGAACTGGGGGCTTGTCGGGTGTCCCGCTGCCGAGTGAGAGCAGGACCAGGGAAGGGATGGCCAGAGCCCGGCCTGATGCTGGCAGGTCCTCAGGGGAGGAGTCTGCCCAACAGCCAGGATGAGGCTCCGCTGGGAGGACGTGTCCTGTGCATGCAGAGATCTGGGAGCTCTTCAAGGCACAGGGAAGTGAAGGCAGTAAGAACAGAATCGTCTCTCCAGGATGGATGACCCAGGGCAGTCCTCCAAGGTGTGCTTGTGTTGAAAAGGGATCGGCCTAATGGTCTGTCAGTAAGGGGCGGGGGCGGGTCTGTCGGAGCACGGACTCAGGAGTTCCCGTGCGTGACCTCGGCCCGGCGCATTCTCCAGGCCAGGGGCCCTCCCCGCAGCCCAGGGAAGATCCGGGGCAGATGTCCGAGTGGAAGGGGCTGGAAGGTGGTAGTGGGCGTGGCCGCTGTCCCCGGGGGAGGAGTTCCACTCACCCACACCAAGCTGCCTTGCCGCTGCTGAGTGGGGGGACGCGTCATTTCTGGAAGAAGAAGGGAGAGGGGAGCCGTTCTCAGCTTGATAGAAAGGAAGCTCCGCGGGCGTGGTGTCTGTGCGAGTCCCGAGCGGGGCCGCGGGCACCCACCTCTGTGGCACCCACCTCTGACCTCCAACCTCGGAGAATGTCCAAAACCCAAGTTGAGACCCTGTGGGAGGGATTTGGTTTCTGGTAGAGACAGGCTGGCAGAGGACCCTGTGTTCCTCAGAAATGATGTTCTCCATTTGAAGAGGGTGAGCCCTACGAGGTTTCTAGGGGTGGTATCTCAATTTTTGTTTGCTTTCCTAGGAAAATCACAGGATCCAGAAAGTGACATTTGAAGAGGCTGGTTCGTCGTCACTGACCCAAGGGCACCAGGAGTGGGTACAGCGATGCACCGCCGGCTTCCGCGGGCTGTCCTTAGGGGACGGTCGGAGTTCTGATAACACGCAGAGTCCCTGATGTGCACGGAACGGGTGCCTGTCCCCAGCCCAAAAGGATGAGAGTACCTCAAAGGGCTCTCTTTCTTACGGCTTTAATGGCTTAGCCAACCTGCATTCTGCGGTCATGGGAGCAAATCACAGGGCGGGGGCCCTCAAGCGGAGGCCTGCCATCTCCGACCGGCTTTCTTGGCTCAAGGCCACTCTCTGGCGTCCACAGCATGGGTGTGGGAGCCTGGGTGTGGGTGCACCGGAGGCCCAAGGGGCTCTGGCCTGATGTGTCTCATTCACACGCATTCCGCATTGTGTACTTGCCCCCATCCTGTCTCCTACAGCTGTGTCCACTCCCCCAAGGGCCTGGCTCAGGGCCACAAGGGAAGCCCTGAGCAAGGGGGCCTTTTCGCCGGCACCAGCCCCTCGGCGCGGCCCGGGGCCTTGCAGCTGGACGCCGGCCCCTTGGCGCTCTGCAGTTGCCCAGACCAGGCCCCTGCCTCAGGAAATGGGGACAAGTTATTTTCTTGGGCACAATTCCTAAAGATTCTGCGTCATCCATTCCACGAGTGTTACTGCTGCTTCTGCTCAGAGTTTGGCCTTTGGATTCCAGAGTGACAGTGAGTCTGATGCAAATTCAGAAATCGCTGGTTTGCGGAAGCAGCCGCAGGTGAATGTTAATACAGAAGCCTGCCTGTCAGGGGCTGGTCCCGGCACTGTGCGGGTGGGCCAGGAGGCCAGGGTGCCGGCCAGGGCCCCTCGTGTTCCTCCCACCGCATCCGCGGGCACGGGAGAGGTCCTGGCCCACCGCACACAGCTGGGGCCACCCCGGGGACAGCCTCCAGAGCCCCACCCGGCTCTGGGCCTCCCCGCGGGCATCCGTGTGCAGACACCTCAAGGCCGGGGAGGAGGGGGTGTGCGAGCAGGACACTGTCTAAGCAGGGAAGGGGGCCAGTGCCAAAGGCCCCGAAGCCAAGAGAGCGTCAGAGGGTACGGTGACAGGGCAGACCCCGGGCAGGATAGCCAGAGTCCCATTATTCGAGGCGGTTACCGGGCATTTTCGTCTAGCCTTCCTCAGTGCTTTCTATGAAAAGGAGTTTTCAGATGAGGAAGATGTTAGAGGCAGAGACAGACTAGCCTCATTTGCCTCCTGTCCTGGAAGCCTCGATGTCTGTGGCTTTTCTCGGGAACAGAGGTGCAGCCGAGCAGTGGCTAGGGGCCGTGGGGTTGGCACCCCGGCCGGCAGACCACGGGGGCCGCCCCATCTCCGGCTCTGGGGGGCAGAGAGGTGGGCAACGTAGCGCCTGGAGGCCGTTCGGAACTTTACCATTTTGTCGGCACAAACCATACGTAACTCTGTAACAGAAAGCACGTCACGGACGCCGCAGACCAAGTTGATTTCCGTCCGTAGGAACCCTGAGAAGAGCTGGCTTGTGTGCCTCCGGCACTTGCTGACTCTCCTCCCTTTCTCTCTCCCCGGAAGAGAGGACAGAACGTTCTCCCTCCGGGTCTGACTGCGGGATCCTCACGCGGTTGGGGTTCTGCCGACGCCACGAGACCCCCACCCCGGGGGCTGGAAGCTCTGTCCTTCCCTGCCTGTGGCCCTGAAGAGACGCCAAGCCACTGGCTGCCCTCCCTGCGCCCCGGCGGGGCGGGGGTCATTATCTGGAGGCCGGCTGCGTCCTCCAGCTCTCGATTCCGAGTCACCCGCTTCCCAAGGGGACGCACGTCTGGGCCTCCACGTGCCTCCCACCCGAGGCCGAAGACCGCCCGCGGGGCTGCAGGAGGGCGCTCCCTCTGAGCACGCGGTCACGCTCACCCACCGGCGACGCGTCCGGACCCCGACGCCGCATGCAGAGCTGGGGACACGCATCTACTTAAAGCTGCTGCTTCTCTGAGGTGCAGAATGACACGTCTAAATATTACAGCACCGAGAGGCATGTAGCTGTCGGTTCTCTTCCGCACAGACATCTGCCTTCGGCGCCGGGAAGCCGAGTGACAGGTACTCTGTGGTTTCAAGCAAATTGGTCTCAGATGTAGATGAACAGCTTTTCTCAGGAAAGGACGGAAGCTTATCATGTGGTCGGCCTGAGTCAGCCGGAGTGTCCAGGGCCAATTCTTGCTGATTGGGGGTCCCTCCTGGCCCCCAGCCCAGGAGGGCTTTCCGGAGCCTCCACTCCTGTCTGCTACCCATCCTGCTGGTGGTGAACTCGGGCTGTGTGGCCGTATGAGAAAAAGAGAGCTCAGGGCATGCTGTCCCAGGGCAGGGACGGTCATGGAGGACAGGTGGGCATGAACTAGAAAATCAAGAGGGGCTTCCTGGAGGAGGCAGGGGGTGCAGTGCACCTGTTATTGCTAGACAGGATGCGAAAGGCTTCTCAAGCAGAAGGGGCACCAGACACCTTAGCACAGAGGTGGCACATGCGGTGTTGGCCGTGCAGGAGGAACCAGGGCCCGGAGGGCAGTGGGGATGGCCGGGGAGGCAGACACCCTTGTCACAGTGGGGGGTCAGGTGTGGGCTCAGTTCTGGGTGAAGTCCCAGGTGGCGGCCCATCCAGAGAGCAGTGCACGGCAGTCGCCAGTCTTGGGCCACGGGGGGCCACCGCGGCCCCAGCACCCCTGCCCCAGTGTGGCGGGAGCACCCAGCTTTGCACAGACCTGCATCGCCTTGCGGCTGTCCCTGCACTTTGTGGCCCGGGAGGTGCCCTTTTCTGAATTCCTCCTTTGCCTCTGAATAGCACACGGCAGCCATGACGCAGGGAACAGTCCCAAGCTGCTTCCCGGTGGGGAGACGGGCCCCAAGGAGAGCACAGGGCCTCACCTGGCGCCCCGCTGACCTAGGGAGTCGCTGCCCTAGGTCCTCCAGGCTGGGACTTCGTCACCTGCTTCCCAGGACTCATGAGAACAGAGGGCAGGTGGGCACCTCGCCCGGCAGAGCGGGCCATAGCCCAGCTCGGAGAAGCCGGCCTGCGCAGCTCTGCATCCCGTGTTTTACATAATGAGGTAAGTCACTTAACGTCGTCGTGTCTTGTTAGAGAAGCTACTAATCCTTAGAGCTAACAGGACTAACTAATTAGTGTAAAACACTTAGAAAATACAAGAAATTCCGATGTGGCGCATAATTGGCCAGTCCTTCTGGCATTGACACTTGGGCCGTAGCCCCGATAAGGCAGCAGGCCCGGCTCCACCGAGGGCACGTGCTGGTCTGAGGCCGAGGCCAACGCGGGAGGGGGTTCCCAAGCCTCAGGGTCACTGGCCGTGTCCTGTGTCGCTCTGCAGCCGGAAGCGCAGTGGGGGAGGAATGGGTGAACCGGCCGGAGCGGACGGGCCATGCTCCCCCACAGCCTCGGGCTGGTGGGAGTCCCAGCCCAGGGAAGCCCAGAGCGCCGGCCGCCGGGGCTGGAGCTCCAGATCAGGACTGAATTAGTGCCACAGGCCGCTGGCAGTGCGGGGAAGGG
This sequence comes from Martes martes, assembly GCF_963455335.1. Taxonomy (NCBI): domain Eukaryota; kingdom Metazoa; phylum Chordata; class Mammalia; order Carnivora; family Mustelidae; genus Martes; species Martes martes. The sequence goes on along the minus strand of NC_137902.1, from coordinate 2,867,665 downwards.
GGGGCCCACGGGTGGCCGGGCCGCCCCAAACCTGTCTGATCCTCCCCTGTCTCGTCTCTGGAAAGGAGCGAATGCCATCACGTCAAACTTTCTGCGGAGAGCAGAGCTGCAAGTGCTACATGCCTGACACTGAGCGTGCCTCCCGCGGCCTCTGCGACTCTTCCTCTTTATAGGACAGATGCCAGACTTCCTCCTCAGTTGGTGAGTGGCTTGGAAAAGCCGTCCAAGCCCCGGACTGGGACAGCACCTGCCCCAAGCTCCGGGGACACACACGGCCGCCAGCGGGTGTGGAGTCCCCAGCAGTGCTGGAAATAAGGTGGTGACTGGGTATCCTCTTCGGTACGTGTCTTCCTAAGGACGTATGGAGCTGTCAGCGGATCATTAATCTCTCTTTAAACCACGGTGACAATGTTTACATTTAAGATCAAGATGATGATTTTGGGAAGAACTCCCCAGAAGCGCTCCTCACAGCTGGAAAGACACAGCAGCCAGTGAACGGAGCCCCTGCCTGGGCCAGAAATAACCCAAGACGGTCCCGGAGGCCCACAGGCCCAAGGGTGATGCCAGGAGAGGCGGGCGTCTGACGGCAGCTCATCGCCGATGTCGCGGAACGGAGCCGGCTTCAGTGACAGCAACGCCGGAGTCGTGCACGTGGTGGCGGAAGATTCTGGCCAGCCTGACGGGAGTCTGCATCGGACAAACTATCTACGAGCAGAAACTTCTGAAGAGTATTGTTCTCAATTCATTAAAAAATAATAATAATAATTTGGGCACAAACAGTAAAAGAGCCAGGGGCTAGCAGATGTGGAAAGCCAGCACTCTGGGAGCATTCTGGCCAGCCCATCCTTTCAGGAGAGACTGCGGGGTGCCCTCCAGCACTGGCAAGGCCTCGCTCTGGGTCTGTCCCTCTCCAGCACTTTGCAAGCTGAACGCTGAGACCAGTGCCTGGGGTGTGGCCCGACAAAGCCGCTTCCCGAGAGGCGGGCCTTGCGTGTGTGCGGGGCCTGCGTTCTCAGCAGCCTCTTGGAAGAGCGCGCTAGGAAGCTCGTGACATCATCAACGAAACGCTGGTGTTTCCGGTCTTCCTCAAAATGGGCAGCTAGGGTCCTCACAACACCCTGTCATGGACTGCATTTCCCCCCACAGAAAAGATACGTGTTTTGTCCCAGAACAGTCCAGCTTTGGAGAGGTGAAGCCCGAGGCCACCACCTCAGAATGTGCGCTGATGCCATGGCATTGTAGAGTCCAGTCCAGACCGCCCACAAGTGTGCGCGCGTTCAAACAGCTACTACGGCTGCTGTGCCAGGGATTCAACGAAAACCTTCTCTGGGATGTCGCAGGGAGCACTGCGTCTGTGCGCAGTGACTTTGGACGGTCCTGGGGTGTTCCAGCCCCGTCACCTCCCCCACGCACACCCCTCGGGAGGCCTGACGTGCGCCCAGAAGCCAGGCCTGGGGGCAAGAGTGAAAGCCACCGTCCATCTAAACGTCCGTCCAGGGAAAAGCGAGTCCACGAACAGTGGAACATCGCACAGCATTGCAAGTGACCAGAGCTCCACGCCATAACGTGGCTGAGTCTAGAAAAGGATGACACGTCAGCAAAGCGGGGTCGGGTGACGCCGGGGCACAGCACCAGCTCCAGATGGCCACAGACAAGCCTCTCTGAATGAAGCTTGTGCATCCAGTTCCAGTGTAGCCAACACACGCTGTCACATCCGTGTCCAGCTACCGTAGAGTGACTCGGCAGCTCAGTGCTCGGGCGGAGGCGCGTGCCCTTCTCCCCATCCCCCCACCTCCACTCCTCTGGGACCAGCCGTGTGTTCTTTAGAGGTGATGTTCTGTTTCTTGGTGGGTCTCTCTTTTTTTTTTTTCTCCCTTTCCTCATTTGTTTCTTAAATCCCACATATGAGGGAAATCATACAGTGTCGGCCTTTCTCTGACTTATCTCACTTAGCATTACGCTCTCCAGCTCCATCCCTGTCATTGCAAATGGCAGCATTCCCTTCTTTTTGTGGCTGAGTAATGCTCCGTTGCGTGTACATACCACCTCTTACCCTTTCATCGGTGCACGGGCACTCAGGCTGCCTCCGTATCTTGGCTTTTGTAGACGAGGCTGCTGTGAACATGGGGCACAGGTGTCCCTTTGAATTAGTGTTTTTCTGTTCTTTGGATAGACACCTGGTAGGGTGGTGGCTGGACCACATGGTAATTATATTTTAACCTTTTGAGGAAACTCTACCACTTTCCACAGTGGCTGTACCAGTTTGCAGTCCCACCACCTGGGTAAGAGGGCCCCTTTGTCCCCACATCCTCACAACACTTGTTGTGACTTGTGATGTCAGCCACCCTGACAGGTGTGAGGTGGTGTCTCACTGTGTTTTGGATTTGCATTTCCCTGATGACAAGTGATGTGTCTGTCTCATGAGTCCGTTGGCCATCTGGATGTCCTCTTTAGAGAAATGTCTGTTCATGTCTTCTGCCTGTGTTTCATTGGATGATTTGTGTTTTGGGTGTTGAGTTGTATACGTTCTTTATGTATTTGGGTACTAACCCCTTAATTGGGTATGTCATTGGCAAATACCTTCTCTCTTTCAACAGATTGCTTTTTAGTTTCGTTGGTTGTTTCCTTCGCTGCGCAGAAGCTGTTTGCTTTGATGTAGTTCCAATAGTTAATTTTTGCTTTTGTTTCCCTTGCCTCAGGAGACATGTCTGTTTTGAGTTTGTTTTTGTGGATGGTGCAAGAAAGTGGTTCTGTTTCTTTCGTTTGCATGCAGCTTTCCAGTTTTTCCAGCACCATGTGTGGAAGAGACTGTGCCTTTCCCGTTGGATATTCATGCGTCTTGGTCAAAGACTAATTGACTATGTAACTGTGGCTTGATTTCCACTTCTTTTCCATTGACCTGTGTATGTATTTTTGTGCCAATACCATACTGTTTTGATGACTATAGCTTTGTACTATAACTTAAAGTCTAGAATTGTGATACTTTCAGTTTTGTTTTTCTTTTTCAAGATTGCTTTGGCTAATTGGTCTTTTGTGAACATAGAATTTGGGGATTATTTGTTGTAGCTCTGTGAAAAGTGCTTTTTGTACTTTGACAGGGGTTGCATTAAACCTGTAGGTCACTTTGGGTGATCTAGACATTTTAACAATATTTGTTCTTCCAATACATGAGCATGGAATGTCTTTCCATTTCTTTGTATCACCTTCAATATCTTCCATCAGTGTTTTATAGTTTTCAGAGTACAGGGCTTTCACTTCTTTGGTTAACTTATTCTTAAATATATATATGTATTTTTGGTGCAGTTGTAAATGGGATTGTTTTCTTAATTTTCTTAATTTCACTTAATTTCACTGCTTCATTGTTAGTGTACGGGGATGCAACAAATTTCTGAACATTGATTTTGTATCCTGTGACTTTACTGAATTCATATATCTGTTGTAGTAGTTTTTTTGGTGTCTTTAGGGTTTTCTCCATAGACTATCATGTCCTCTGCAAATAGTGAGAGTTCCACTGCTTCTTTTCCAATTTGGATGCCTCTTACTTCCTTTTGTTGTCTGATCCTTGTGGCTACGACTTCTAGTATTGTATTGCATAGAAGTCCAGGCTTGAGGGATATATATTGCTTTAAGTATTTACACACATACACAATCACCTATGCACACACACACGTATAAACACGCACATGTATATAATAAAACCTTTTCAAAGGCAAGGGGAGGATAAATACAAAATGTAAGTTATTGCCTCTGGGGCAGAGGTGGGAATGTAAAATATCATCGAAACATGGGTTTTCGACCACACTGTCCCATATTGTTCCACTTCCTAAGTGGGATTCCAGATTCACTCGTCTCCATGTAATGTTTCATAACATATGTGTTACGCATTCGCTTCTTTGCATCAGATATTCCATAATTCGAAAATGGCAAGAAGGTGTTGAAGGCCGCCGTTCAGCACCGCCATGTGCCTTTTTCTAGTCAGCTCCTTGGATGGTGAGTGACTCTAGAAATGGTTCTCACTGACCCCCTTGAACTACTGTTGTTGTAGGGGGTTTCCTCCTGGGTCAGCAGGCCAGGAGAGTCCACTGCAGACATGGTCGCCGAGAGGGGCCCCCACCTGTGCCCAAATCGGGACACAGGCGGTGGGTGGAACCCACACCTGAAGGAGCATTAAAAGACCAGTTTAGGGCTCCTGGGTGGCTCTGTTGATTAAGCGCCTGCCTTCAGCTCAGGTCATGATCTCAGAGTCCTGGGATCGAATCCCGCATCGGGCTCCCTGCTCAGTGGGGAGCCTGCTTCTCTCTCTCCTCCCTGCTCCTGCTCTCTCTCACTATCTCTGTCTCTGTCTCTCTCTCCAATAAATAAATAAAATCTTTTTTAAAAACTAAAGAAAGAAAAGACTAGTTTACCAGTGGTCGTTCAGACTTTCATTCGCTAGGCATTTTTTCAAAAATGAAGGAAGTAAACTTGTCCCTTCAAGGAGATCAAATGAGATCAAATTTGTTACCAATGATAAAAAAATTGTTTGGGGGGGGCATCTTGGTGGCTCAGTTTGTTGAAGGCCTGACTCTTGAATTCGGCTCAGGTCACAATCTCATGGTCATGATCCTCAGGGTCATGATCTCATGGTCTTATCGGGCTCCACACTTAGTGGGGAGTCTGCTTCTCACTCCCTCCTTATACCCTTCCCCCCCATACACACTCACTCTCTAAAACAAATAAATCTTTTTTTTTTAATTTTTATTTTGGGCAAAAATGAAGAGTTTTGAAAACTTGTCGCTACCACTATGATCTTTACAGCTTCTGAAGAGTTAGATTTTTCCAATGAGACTGAGATATAAACAAATACGACTTTTTAGTATTATGTAATGAAACATGTCAACATTTGGAAGATCTGCCTCACTCAGTGAACGAGTGTTTCTAAATGAGCAGAACCACATGCTGGTCCAGAACCTTCCAATGCACAAGGTGGGACTGGTGAGTTCAGGGCAGCGATGTTTGCGGACACGATTTCAGACCCAGCACTTCTGTAGCTGAACTTGAAGAAACGCCCACGCGTGCTGTTTGGACGTAGCATCAAAGAAGAATAGCTACAGTTTTCTGAAAAAAAAGCTATTAGAGTACTCCCCCTTTTCAACCATGTGCCCTTTCCTGGGCATAAAGGGGAGCCGAGCTTCTGTTCTGACAGGGACAGGTGGGCATGGCTCTGAGTGACATCTGGGCCCCAGAATCTCTTGCAGAAGTTACGTCCGAAGACGCCATTCTGTGTGGTCGGCACTGAGCGTACTGCTCAGTTAAAATGATCTGCTGGGAGCACGTTCTGCTCCCTCTTCTGCATTCAGGGCGCTGCCCTCCCCGACAGCATCCCAGGGCAGTGCTGGCACCCACGTCATGGCTGAGCTGCCCTGTGCGGAGAGTCAGAGAGACACCAGACTCCACGCCAGCGCCTCTCCTTCCACGTGAGGACTGAGCCACCACCACTGAAAACCAAACGGATTTAAAAGGTCCCGGGCTGCAGACGGATGGACGGACGGGGCGATCGGCATCCTGATGTTTCCTGGGCTGGGGGGCGGGGGTGGGAAACTGGCAGCTGTTAGCCGGTGGTTCTGGTTTTTTCGCTTTGTGTTCATGAGTGGTTTTTAACCAGACCCTCTTCAAATGTGTTATTGTTAGAAAATAAGCCAAGAATCAAGGGATAGTAATTTAGTACTAGGAAGTTAATTCTGGGGACCTCTGACCTTCCCGCAGTCACGTGCCTATTGATTTTCAATACCGCGAGGTGGCATGCCCCCCTAAGCGTGGGGTTCAACAGATTCCACACACTTTCTCCCTTATCAGTCGAGTCCCTGAGTACTTGAGCATTAAGACGACAAATGTCCACAGTTAACGGCGTGTCACATGGCAGCTGGGCGGACGTGCCAATTTTCTAATGAAGTCGGGTTGTTGGCAAACACACCAGTCATCACACATTGAAGGAGGCCTTCTTTTGTGTGTCTCCAGCACTCTTGAGCGCTGCGAAAGATACCAGTTACGTCGTCGTCTGAGGGCCAGGCACCGAGGGAGAAGCATCCACTCGCTGCCAAGACAAAAGCAAAGCCAGAGTTAAAAGCAAGATGGGGCTGGGTTTGTTAGAGGTGTCGGAAATAGTCCAGTCGGGCCCGGTGCAGGAAGCGCACTGTGCAGAAACAGTGGCTCCGACCCCCCCTCATTTCTTCCGCAAAGAGAGGCATCTTGGTAATTAATTCCTCACTCCCAACCTCGCTGGCTTTCTGTGGGGAAGAATCGGTATCATTTTTCTTAATATTGAAGAAATGAAAACAGTCGATGCCTTTTGGGTCCAAACCAGCGTGTGGCCGGCCTGTCAGTCATCGGCCCTGGTGCGTCCGCCCGTGAGTCAACAGCGAGACCTGACCCTCCGGTCTCTCAGACAGCCGGTTGCCTTCACGCCACACCAGCCTTTGCCCCCGCCCCCTCCCCCTCCCGGTAATAAATTGTGGTTGCCATCTTGTATTGATTATTGAAAATGTTATGTCCATGGGAAGAAAATGCCATTGCTTTAAATATCAACGTTACTAGGGATCTTAAAGTTATTTTTTACGGAGAACGTGTGTGATAAAAATTTTTAAGCCATCGAAAGGAGTGAGGGGAGCAGAATTATTAAATAACAAAAAAAATCAATCCTCCGTTTGGTCTGGCCAGACCCGCGTTTCTCAGCTCAGGTAAGTCGTTTAAAGTCAGACGTGTCTCGCGCTGGACTTTTTTACAGGAACGGAGAAATTTATAATGAAATTCAACAAGGAAACTGGAAAAACAGCCAAATTGCTGCAGCAGAGTGGTTAACGGGATCATTAGCCCACTCGCTGTATTTTTTGGACACTGCGTGCCTGTACCGCGGTGCTCGAGACCAGATTGCGGGAACAGGCTGACAGTTAGGAGCTAGCTCAGCAGTGCTGGGCGCAAACTGCCATCTTCCTGTGGATTTACAGCTGCCACTTCTGCGACTTCAATTAGTTCTATAGCACACAGATGTTGCTTAAATGTTGCTGCTAATGATACTGCAATAAGCGTAAGATTCATGCCATATTTTGAGGCACGTAAATTTCTCAAGTGGCACAATTAAAGTGGAAATATTAGGTGGGGAGAACTTGGCAGTCTCTCCTACTTGGAAGGCGCACCCGCTATGCAATAATGGGTCAAAAATTCATTCAAGTTTTACTGCTGTTCCGAGTTTTAAAAGACTTTTCACAGTTGAATGCAAAGTAGTAAAAACCAGGGTATTAGGAAATGAGAATGCAGTTCTGTTATTCAGACATGACTTTTAATTTCAAATTGAAATCACATGCTCACTTTTCTGGATGTGACCGAAGGGGAAAGGCACCGGCTGGAGAGATCTCGTCTTGAAGGTTGAAAGTCCTGAGTGCCGAGGAATTCGTCACAGCGCCCTCGGAGCTGCCGGCGACGTGGGGACACCCCAGCGGATCCCCCCACCCAGAGAGGCGGGCCCGTTCTCGAAGAGGAACCCTGCCATCCACCCCGCCAGCAGGCTCCCAGACCCCACCCTGAGGGCGCTGCCCCAGGACACACGCGTGTGGACAGCTGCTCGCGCGCAGGGGCTCCGCCTCACGTGTGCACGGGCCCGCGGCACACAGGTGCGCCTCTCCCACAGGCCCACGAGGAGCATTGCGGGGGGCCTGGGCCTCGAGTCGGCCTTGTGGAAGCTCCACTGGAAAGGGTCCCTCCCTTGTAGTCCTTTGTCATCCCGACACAGGGCCCAGCCTGTCGCCAAACTTCCTTTTCCATGACAGAGCTCTCCTTTGGAGAAGAGCCACTCTCCGACTGGTTGTCAGATGGGCTCTGACTTCCTTGCACACAGACTTAAGAGGCATGTGGTTCTGCCTGGGAGGCCGGCACCCCATGGGCCCCGTGCTCCCCGAGTCTCTGTGCAGGTCGACGTCGCCCGTTCTGCTTACTGATGTGAACTGTCTGGGAAATGAGTCCATGGTGCTTAACCGGGACCATCGACTCCTGCCGGCCCGTTAGAATTCGAGGCTGTCGGGCTCATGACCCTGCCGGAGGATGTGCACAGCGAGCCCTGTCCGGGTGTCTCTGGTGGGACGCTCTTGGGGATGGATTCCGCACCCTGCACCGGGCTGCCTGCGCGAGGTGTTTTGGCCACAGCCGTCTCCTCGATACCTGCCAGAGAGCCGTGTTCCTCCTCCGTGACGCCCGCCGCCGAGTGCCACCTCCCGGAGACAAGTGCGCGGCTCCAAGCGGTGTCCTCTGTCTCCGCACCTCCGTCCCTCTTCCTTATCTCTTGCCCGCCGCTCTGTACCGAGAGCACTTGGATTATTTACAGCAAATCTTACAGATGTCAGTATTGTCTTGTTCTGAAGCAAAAAGGACAATGAGTTCCCGCTGACCCCAGTACAATGGATCTCGCCGGAGCACAATATGTATTTTATACGGACGGTGAAAAGCCTACATGTAATTGAGAGTAAGAGAGAAATGTCACTGTAGCATTTTTGTTGACACTGCACTCTGCGTGGAAGGAAGCCCGGGGCCGGGCAGGCAGGGGCGGTGGGGGGCGCGCACCACCCCCGGAGCTGGGACTCAGCACGGGAGACGTGGTAGAAATTAATCTGATCAGGTTTTCCACTTAATGAACTCCTCCCGGAACCGAAGGGCCACGAGGAGACGTCCGTGCCGCCGTTCCCCGTTTGTGCAGATAGACCCGGCATCGGAGCCCATCTGCTAACTCGGATCTGTTTTTCCAGACCTTTATTGTCTTCCATAATGCTTAATGTACTGTTTGTATATGTTGTCCTTGCACTATATTTGATGTGCTCTCGTATATTTTATTCATCTCTGGCTTTCGACGAAGGCAGGCTCCCAGCAAAACTGAGAATCGTTATTTGCCGCCATCAATCAAGTGTCTACACCATTGGTACCTCATGGGACAGACTTGATTTTAAGCATAAAACGGAATTCTTGCTCTTTGGGGCCATTTCCTCCCGTGTCCCCGGTGTCTTTTGGGGTGCGTGGACACTGGAGGGCCACAGTAGCGCTCCCCCCCCCCGACCGCCTGTTCTCGGACCCCCACCCCCTCCCCCACACCCCAAGCTGAGCAGCTGGAGCTCTCCAGCTTCTTAAGGGTTAAAAACAGAGAAAGGGAAATCTGTCGTGGCATAAAGGACAGGCACCGAGGCCCGCTCGTGAGCTCACCTGCGCCACTTGAGGAGAGAGGGAGCGTGTGTGAGGGCACAAGCCCCAGGAGTCCGGCGCCGCGGTCATGGCCGCACAACCCTCCTCTCGATACTCAGGACGTGCAGGTGCTGGGATGGGAGCCGCGCTTTGTGCTGATGCTCAGCGCTCTCACGGCCACCGGGGACACACCCAGAACCTTCTGGCCCTGGGAAGGGAGGGTCTGACTGGGTGAGAAGCGGGGATGCCAGGCCTGTGCTGGCGCCCAGTTCTCCTGCTGGCTCCCTGCCGCCACAGCACCCCTTTGCGGACGCCTCTCTCCTCGTCCTCCTCACCTCTCCACGGCATTGTTTGTGGGAATGTTATGCAGACACCCTCTCCTCTACGGCTGGCCTTGCGTCCCAGAGCGGCAGCTGCTCCCCGGGCTCTGAGCCCCACAGAGCAGGAGCAACCGCCGGGGGTGGCCTCGGAGAGGCGAACCCCCGCGTCGATCGCGTTCTCTCTGCCGGGGCTCCCAGGTTGGGCTGTCGTCCGCAGGGACAGCGTGGGTCCACGCACGTGTCTGTGTGCTCGTAGGGACGCTGCTGCTGCTTCCAAGTTCAGGAGAAGGGGACGTGGAGGTTGAGCAGAGGAATGACAAAGGCGTCCTCTTCCCCTGGTAGCAGGTATTTAGCAGATGGGAAAATATTAGCAGATGGGAAATCAGCAGATACATTTAGATCAAGATGCAAATTTAAAAGCCGCCAACCCCTGTACTAAATATTTACACTGAACATGTCCACTCCATGAGCCGCGGTCTGTGTTTGATGAGCACGTACAACCGCTCTTATTACAAAGTCATGTAAAAATTGAGGGAAGGAAATTCCACATCTGAGAAGGAATTCGTTGTGAGCTAAATTTCAGCCTCAAAATAGAACTAAATTTCCCAATTCCTGTCAACTTTCAGATTGTGTTGTAAGCCCTTTAGTAAGTTTTTAGTATCAGTTAACTAGTACTTTGAAAGAAAAAAAAAAGTGTTCTTTTTTCTCCTAGACTGCTTCCCTCTATAAAAGATTCAATATAAGCCATCTTTTACAAATGAAATCCAGCCCTGTGATAATTTCTGATACAAAAACAAAAAACAAACAAAAACCCAAATAATGAAAGTCCCACCTGGGTCCCAGCAAGCAACCTTCCCTGCAGACCAGGGGCCCTGGCCCAGCCGTGTCGTCTTGCTGGACAGCCCTTTCCTCTGCATCTGCACGGAACTGTGACAGTGCTAGGACACGTTTTCTTACTCAGTCCTCCAGGGCTGTAAGGTGGGGACGGCTGCAGTCATTTTAGCAGGGAAACTGAGGCTTGGGCTTCGTACTTGCCAAGACCCACAGATTCAGCTCGCGTCAGGCCTTGTCACTGAAGTCTCAAGGTTTTCTCCAAGGGAGTGGAACCGCGCACCTTCCAAAGGAATGCGTGACCTACAGAACTCAGCCGCTGCGATCTTATATCCCAGTTCATTCGTTCGTTTTTCCAACAAGGTTTTGAGTGTCTGCCGTGGGTCAGGCACTCTGCTGGGCTCTCGGGATATAGCTGGGTAGGACGGTTGTCTTCCTGCTCCAAGGGGTTTAATTCTAGCAGAGAATATCACCAGAGGAAAGCGCGATCATTTCAGATCACAGAGCGTTGTGGAGCTGGAGCAGGGAGTGGGGCTCAGGAGGTGGTGACTTCTGTCTCCGAAGATTCCCTTCACTTCCAAAACGAATGACCCCCACTGTCCGTCCGAGGGCTGCATCCGTCCGTGCAGACTCGGTCACCCTGATCCAAGGAAGAGACTCAAGTACTTAAAAAAATTGGCCTTGTGCTTTTTTTCCACATCACACATTACAGTAATATGCAACCCACCTATTGGTCGTCGCCTCGGAAAGATGCTAAGCTATTGCGTGATTTTGGTCCCTGATTGAATCTGCTCCACTGTTTACCCTGTGGGTTCCAGACTGTTTCTGCAGCCTTAGCTTGGAGGCCCACATGGCAGGCGTCAGAAGGACAGGCAAAGCCCAGCCCTCTTAGGAGTCCGGAGCAGGAACAAGTGAGCCTCCCTGCAGACTTTTGGGCCAGATGGTGCGTGATACCCTGCAGACCTCCCCCAGCTCACTGGCTCCTGGATGGCTTGCTGCTGCCTGGCTCTCCCTGACGGCTGCCTGCTGCAGCAGTTTCCCCATGGTAAGTATGGGAGTTGGGCGGGGGGGGGCTCTCTCTACATTTAAGCCATTAATTTATGTTTCACATAAAATTTACGTGAAAATTTTAATAAAGCAGATTTGAAATAATAATCCTTATACTAAAACCTGACAAAGACATTTCAAGAAAAATACTTATAAACCAATACCTTCCGTGAACATAAATGCAAAATTATTTTTTCACAAAATATGAGTGATGAAACCAAGCAATGACAAACCCCCCTGGAATGCAAGGTTGGTTTAGTGTCGGAAATCAGTATAATTTGCCATATGGACAAGATAAAGGAGAAAATAAAGGAGGTCATCTCAATAGGTGCAGAAGAGTCATTTGAAAAAAATTCAACATTCATTAAAACCACTCTCCACAAGGAAGAGTAAAAAGCGACTTCTTCGATCTGATGAAAAGCATCTAGAACGAGTATGCGGCTCACTCCTGGAAGGTGAAGTGTTAAATGTTTTCCCCTAAGGCGAGGGACAAGGCAATACGTCTGCTCTTTTCCTATTCAACATTTATCTTAAATGCTAGCCTGTGCAGTGAAAATCAGGAAAACCAAATTCATGAAGATGGAAACGAGGTAAAACTGCCCCTATTTGCGGACAGCTCAAATGAATACATAGGAAATCCCAATGAATCACCAAGTAGGAGCTATAAAAATAATGTGAATTCAGGAAGGTCACGGGTATAAGGCCAAGTGCAGAAGTCAATGATGTTTCTATAGAGTATCATCAAACATGGAGACAACTGGAAAATTTGAAAGCAATACTATTTATAATAACATCAAAAAACAAAATACTCCAATATAATACATGCAGGACCTCTGTCCTGAGAACTACAAAATCTCTGTTCATAGAAGTAGACGCCTAAGTGAATATCCTTTGTTTATGGACTGGAAAACTTGTCAGTTCTCCAAAAATGGGTCAAAAATTTCAAAGCAATTGCAATTATAATCCCAGAAGGCTTTTATAGAAATTGATTATTTTTTAAATTGTGTTCGGAAATACAAAGAAACAAAGGAGTCAGAACAGTCTTGAAACAAAAAGACAAAGAAAGCAATGCTAGGAGAGTTCAGCAGCTGTATTCGTACTACCCAGAAACTGGCAGCAACCTAAATAGCCCTGACAGAAGAATGGGGAAAGACGGGGAAATCCACAGTGTGTCCGTGCGACAGAATATCGGCGACAAAAATGCGCGCTCTCCGCGCAGCCGGAGCGGCGCGCGGGACCTCCCGCAGAGTGAGACATCCCGGGCAGAAGGAACACGCGCTCTGCCTTCGGGGGATGCAAAACCACCCCCTGGTGCAGAAGCAGTCACAAGGCTGCTTTCCTGGGGCGGGCGGGCGGCTTCGCTGGGCCAGGCCGGAGCGAACTTCAGGGGGTGATGCAACATCCGTATCTTCGCGAGGCTGTGGGCAAATGACGGGGTCACTCGCCACGTTGTGACGGGGTCCCAACGCACGGTTGTGACGTGTGTGTTCAGAGCACGTAAATCTTACCTGAAAGGGACGTCTTTGGGCGAAGCCTGCAGAAGGTTGGCCGGCGTGGAACCGGGACCACAGGTGTACGGGGCTTAGCGTGCTGTCCTGTTCACTTTATACATGTTGGAGATTCGCCGTAAGAAAACGTTCGCTTTTAATTTAGCACATGAAAAATGTTAAGATTCTAATCAGATCTTGTTGTAAGTACAGAGCTTAATGCGCTTGCCCCCAAATATTTTTATTTTCAAACTCACTGTCTTGGATCTGGTGAACTGAGCCGAGCACCACTCTCTTTGGGTTTTTGGCTCTGAGCCTGTCCCTTGGTTGGGGGATGGACCCTCTCCTTTGCCAGGAACCTCTGAACCGAGATGGTGTCTGGAAGTGATTTGGGAGATAATCTTCTTAAAGATTTTTTTAAACCTCAGTGTTTCCTGACCTCTTCCTCAGAGGCAGGAGCAGAATCTCCCCTGCGTTTGCTAAGTGCTGTGGTGAGCGCAGGGCTGCAAACAGAAGCGATGGTTTCCAGCCCCCACGGGCTGCGGGGGGCTCCCGGTGGGGGCTCCCAGCGTCCTCTAGGTCCTGTTCAAGGAAGAATAGTCTATAAACCCCTGAAGATGAGGCTGAAAAAACAAAGTTAGTTTGAAAGTAAATACATCTGTCCATTTCCCACCCCCCGAAATAGTCTGGTGAGAAAAAGGGGGGAAACACGGTCTGCGGGTGTGACCACCAGAGTGGTGCTCGCCAGCTGAGGGTGTCGGTCCGTCAGGCTGCAGATACGTCTTTCCTAGGCGTCTGTCCCTGCCCATTGTGCCAGGCCCTTCCCCGGAGGCAGACCGGTCATTAGGTGGGGGTGCTGAGGGCCCCTAGGGGCCCGCCTGCAGCACCACCCCACTCCGGCTTTACCCCCCCCCCACCCCGCCTACCAGGTTTCTGACTCCGGTAAATGGTTTCATCCCTGACCTCGTCTGTGTAATTGGTGAATTTTAAATGGGCACCATATGTTCTTTTTTGCAACCTCAGGAAAGATTCTGTGAGCTTACAGTATTAATACAACCTACCATTACACTGGATCAGTTCACTTTTTAACTTCCCTTGGGTTTTTTTGCTCATGTAGTGCCATTTCCAGATTGAACCCTAATATTGCTGTAGTTCAGTAAATTGAAGATATCTGATGATGTTGGTATTAATCATGCTATTTTGATATCATTGATGGTAATATTTTTTATAAAGGTTTTAGCATTTTCTGGGTGCTGGTATAACCATCCGGATGCTGGTATATTATTCAGGGAATTAACCAGTGACAGACTGTGTACCTCGTATATCAAACAACCATTCTTTTTTTGTTTGTTTTTTAAGATGTGTTTATTGTTTTCAGATCAAGTGAGGGGAGGGGCAGAGGGGGAGGGAGAGAATCTCAAGCAGACCCCCTGCTGAGCACGAAGCTATCCTGAGACCCTGACCTGAGCCTAAAAAACAAGTCCGCTGCTTCCCTGACTGCCCAGCCCAGGTGCCCCTATCAGACAACCGTTCTTGACGATCCGTTCTAGGAGGTGGAAGAACAACTTTGAAAAATCGGGAAATTAGCAAATGCCTGAATGACTTCAGGATGCGCTGCGCCCACCACGGCCCCCAGGCCCAGCCTGCTCTAGTAGGTGAGTGAGCAACCCTCCAACCAGACCCGGATGCAGAGCGGCTCTGACCTCTGACCTTGGGCCGAGACCCAGAGAACCACCCCCCCCCCCCCGCCTCCGGGGTCAGCAGCAGGTGGCCAAATGCTATGCTGTGAACCAGCCTCTTTATGCATCCTCTGATCTCGGGAGACAACCTGTCAGGCCCTACAGGAGGGGGAACTGGTTCCAAACACCACCATGCTTGGTGACCTGCCGGGGTGCGGACTTTGCCAGGTACAGAATGTTCAGAGGGTTCCCCTGCGGGCTAGGCAGCCATTCCTGCTCAGCACAGAGCTCCTCGCAGCCAGGGAAGCCCCGGGGGCCAGGGGAGGGGCTCTGCCCGCAGCTCTGACTGAGGGAAGCCAGGGCCCGGCCCGCCCACAGCCAATGCCAGTAGCTGGGAACGCGCTGCGGATCCTGTCCCAGCCTGCGCAGCGGCCCGGGGGAGGGAACGAGGTCCAGGTTCACCTGGGTGACGTGCCCCGGGACCGGCGCCCTGCTCTGGGAGAGCGCTCACCCTCACAGTTTCCACTGTGCCGTTTGTCCTCACGGACGTGTAAGCTGCTTTAACTGTTTTCTAGGACAGACCACGCTTGCTTCAGAAAGAACCGGCTCGGGGGCAGCGGAGGCCCCTGGAGAGGGCTCCAGGTCCTCCTCCCCAGGGGAGGGGCTCGTTTATCACGGGGCCGTGGTTCCCGCTGTTCCTCTTCATTCGTGCGGCACGGAGCGTGCTTCAAGGAAGGCGAGAGGGTCTTCAGCCTACGTCGATTCTATTGTTTATTTGTTAAACGAAAGAAAAATGCAGAGTCATCCCCAAAATGCTGGGAGGCCCTGCTGCTCTCCGTGTGGGGAGCCCTGGGGACGGCCTGGAGGCACAGGCTCCTTCCCAGCGAAGGTGGCACAGCCGCTCCGGGTGACACAGGCTGCGCCCTGTGGCTGCGATGCAAAGAGTGACAAAGGCCTGGGGACTGTGAGGTGCAGGGGTCCCGCCAGCAGGGTCTCCTGGAAAGGCTGCCCGTTCCCCACGTGCAAGGGACTCGTGGAGGGCCAAACCGAGTGACGTGAGGAGCAGGTGGGAGCCCTGGCTCCAGGCCGGATGAGTGAGGAAGGGGCTTTCCTCCCATGCCCCGAGGTGGGGCCAGCAGGGGTATGTTGGGAATGGGAGCGGGCGGCGGTGCGGAGGGAGTGTGAGACCACACCGAAGGCCTGTGGCGGTCCGGTTTGAGAGAACTAGGGTAGCTCACTGATGATCAGTTAATGAGTTTTGAACTAACTCATTAACCTGTGTAACTAGCACCCCAGTCAAGACACAGAACTTTCTTACAGACACCGGCACACCCATGTTCGTAGTGCATCATTCATGATAGCCAAAAGGTGGAAACAACCTCAAATGCCCACTGACGGATGAATGAACACAGAAAAGGGGGCGTAGCCACGCCCTACAATATTAGCCTTAAGAAAGGGACATCAGGGGGCGCCTGGGTGGCTCAGTGGGTTAAAGCCTCTGCCTTCAGCTCAGGTCATGATCCCAGGGTCCTGGGATCGAGCCCCGCATCGGGCTCTCTGCTCAGCAGGGAACCTGCTTCCCCCACTCTCTGCCTGCCTCTCTGCCTACTTGTGATCTCTGCCTGTCAAATAAATAAATAAAATCTTAAAAAACAAAGAAAGAAAGAAAGAAAGGGACATCGGGACAGCAGCTGCAGCGCCAACAAGCTGAGGGCCCTGCGCTCAGGGCAGGGAGCCAGACGCAGAAGGTCCCAACTGCACAAGTCCACCTGTCCCGCATCAGGAGAGGTCAGGTTCACAGAGACGAACTCGGGGGAGACGGAGGAGGAGTTAGTGTTTAATGGGCGTGGAATTTCCACGGGGATGATGAAAGGAAGCTCTAGACGGGAACTGCAGGGGTGCTTGTGGGATACTGAGAATGCACTTAATGCCACGGAACTGTACCATAAAATGGCAACTTTTATGTATATTTTGCAACAATTTAAACATTTTTAAAAGATGTGGAACTGTTCCATCACTTACGAAACATCCCACCTGCCCCCTTCCTAAGGATCTCCACCCCCGTGGG
The DNA here is from genome assembly GCF_963455335.1 of Martes martes. Classification (NCBI taxonomy): domain Eukaryota; kingdom Metazoa; phylum Chordata; class Mammalia; order Carnivora; family Mustelidae; genus Martes; species Martes martes. Next base: position 2,851,035 of record NC_137902.1, on the reverse strand, counting down.
AGCTCCTGCCCCGCCTCTGCTGTGGACTAGTTCTGCCAAGACCTTCCTGTGGGTCGAGCACACACTGTGCTCTGTTTGGTTTTTTTAGGATTTTATTTATTTGAGAGAGAGAGAGCGAGTGGGGGGTTGGGAGAAGGAGAAGCAGGCTCCCCACTGGGCAGGAGCCCGATGCAGGACTTGATCCCAGGGCCCCGGGATCACGACCTCAGCCGAAGGCAAACGCTTCACGACTGAGCCACCCGGTGCCCCACGCTGGGCACCGTTTCTATCTGTCTGCTTCACTCAACATAACTGTTGACGCTTGGCCATATTGTTGCCAGCATCCAAAGCTCATTTTCTCCTGCGGATCAATATTCCCATGTAAGAATGTACCACGGCTTGTTTACTCGTTATTTTTCCAATGGACACTGAGTTTCCAGCTTTTATAAATAAAGCTGCTGTGAACATTCTTGTCCAGGTCTCCACGGACGCATGCTTGCCTTTCTCCCAGGCACATACGCAGGGTAGAATTGCTGGGTACGTGCGTATCTGCCGTCGTATTCACTTGCAGTTCTCCGAAGTGGTTGTACCATTTTACAAAACCCTCAGAATTCTATACGGCATTTGGGGTTGTCATCACTTTTAATTATACACCTATTGGTTGTGAAGTGAAATCTGTAGTCGTCTTCGTTCGGCAGTTCCTGGATGACTCATTCCATTGCGCAATCCACGTGTTTCCTGGTGGATTCGGTGTCCTCTCGGCGATGTGGCTGCTTCCTTCCTTCTCGCTTTTCCATTTGTCGTCCCAATAGCGAGCTGTGGGAGTTCTTTGCATATTCTAAAAGTAATTCTAATACGGAATGTTTTCTCCCATTTGCTGGCCTTTACATTTTCTTCATGGTGATTATTGTTTTGTTTGTTTGTTTGTTTGTTTTTGGGGGGGTTTTTTAGGCCATAAAGGACTTATTAAGGGGCATTAAGTAGCTTCAGAGTCGTTGAAGGAAGTGCAAAGCTGAGTGTATGGGAAGTGCTTTCAGACACAAACAGTGAACTGGCCTGGAGGAAGGAGGCCGCCGACCTGCCTACATCCAGGGCCACGCCGCTCGTTCTGTGTTCCAGAAGGTGCTGCTGAGGTCTTCCGTGGTTTTAAAACTTGTGCGCTTTTTAAGGTTTTATTTTTATTTATTTGACAGAGAGAGAGAGGGAGCACAAACACAAGCCGGCGGGGAAGGGCAGGGGGAGAGGGAGAAGCAGACTCCCCAATGAGCAGGGAGCCCGATCCAGGACTCGGGACCCTGGAATCATGACCTGAGCCGAAGACAGACACTTCACCAACTGAGCCCCCCCAGGTGCCCTAAACTTCCTACATAATCTCAGACTTAAAAGAGATTGGGATCTCAGGGTTGTGGGATGGAGCCCCAAGTGTGGAGCCTGCTTGGGATTCTCTCTCTCTCCCTCCCCCTCTGCTACTCCCCATGGTCGTGCTTTCTCTTTGTCTCTTAAATAAATAAAAACATCTTTAGAGAGTCATGAAGATAGGACAGAGTACCCCCATATGCCCTTGATCCAGCCTCCCGTAACACTAACACCTTACGTTGTAGCACTGCAGTGATCTAAGCTAAGACATTAACAGTGGTAAATTCTATTAGCTAGTGAATTTTTTCAGATTTCTCCACTAACATTCTTGTTATATTCCAGGATCCCACCTAAGACACCCTGTGGCATTTGGTTTTCACACCTCCTTAGTCCCTTCCAACCCACAACAGCTTCTCACACTCCCTTTCGTTTCAGGACCTTGACTCATTAACTTCTTTAGTTTGTCTTTGAATCTCACAACCTTAAAATACTTGCCCACTAGTTTTAGTAGTTCTCCATTAGATTAGTACTTCCTCCACATAGCATCCTGTTTGCTGTGGGGAGAAGACTTTTGCTTCTTCCTCTCCCATCGTTATGGCTTTCATTTCTTTTTCTTGCCTTATTCCATTGTTTACGAGCTCTAGTTGGTGTAGAATGAAAGTGGAAAGCACGGACATTCTTGCCAGGTTCCCCCTCTTAGGGGAGAGTTAGTCCAGTTCTTGCCACTGAGCCTAAGAGCAGGCGCGGGCTTCTCGAGGTGCCTGTTACCTCAGGGAGGACGCTCCCTCCCATTCCTTGCTGACTGAGAGCTTTCACAGTGAGTGAGTTGAAGGAGTTGAACTTTATCGAATGCTTTTTCTGCCTCTAGTAAGATTATTATATGGTGGTTTTTCTTATTCTTCTAAGTAGTGCATTACAGTTAATCTTCAAATACTGAAGTAACTTTGTATTCCTAGAATAAACTCACTTGGTCACGACATATTACACTTCTTATATATTGCTGCATTTAATGTGCTGTTGTTTTGTGATGGATTTTTTTTATCTGTGTTCCAGAAAGATAGTGGCCTATAATTTTCTTCTCCTCTTTAATTAGCATCAAAGTTAGATATCGGGCTTCTGCTGGACGCCTAAGATGTGTTCGGAAGAGCTGCCTCTTTCTTCTCTGAAACAGTGAGGTAAGAGTCATCTTATTTCTCCCTCAAGTGTTTGGTAGAATTTATCAGTGAAGCTCTTTGAGCCTGGAGTTTTCTTTGTGAAAAACCCTTAATTTACAGATGCAAGTTTAAAAAGTAATGGAAAACTATTTACATTTTCTATTTATTTGTGTCTGTTACAGGATTATAAGTCATGGAATTTATCCATTTTGTTGAAGTTATTAAATTTTGGATACAGTGAGGTTCACAAAAGCCCTTAACCCCTCAATGTATAATATCTTTTTTTCTCCTTGATTCTGACGTTCGTATTTCATGTTTACTTTTTGTGTTTTTGTCTCAATGGGAGGCATCACTGTTTTCTATTAATGCATAGAAAACTGCCCTAAAATTTAGAAATTTAAAACAATAGTGATCATTTCACTTTCCCATAGGTTGGCTGGTTACTTCCTCTTCTGGTTCCACTGGGGCCCCCCACGTGACTGTCTTTAGCTGGAGGGCCAGCAGGACCGGACATGGGTGTTAGCCTCACTCACATGTTCGGCACATGAAGTCAGCGCTCCACTGAGACACCTCTGTTTTCAGTCACATGGCCTCCCCTTCTTCTGTAGGTTAGACAAGCTTCCTGATGTGAGGACACTATTCCACGGGGGCAAAGACATGAATCCCAAGGCAACCTGAGTCCTAGGCTCTGAATTCATGTAGTATCACTTCTGCCACATTCCATTGCCCAAGGTAAAATCACCAGGCCAGCCTAGATTTAATACAGTTGAGAAATGTATGACAGACATGGCAAAATTTCATTACAGATGAACATGCTTTCCGTGAGGAAGGAATTCATGGCCGTGCTTTCAATCTGTCACATTCTACAATCTAACCACAAACTATGTTCTTTGTCACGTGCCATATTCTTTCTCCCATCTAGAGATGCCCAAAACGCTCATCCCAGTTAGGACATCAGACTCAGAGGCCAGGTCCCCATGATCTACATCTGGTCCATCTGGAGACACACACGCACACACCCCTGCTCTGGTGTGACCCTCAGTCCACAGATCTCTGTGCTCACCAGATTATCCCACAAACAGGACCAGGATGAACACAGGGCCACTTGCTCCCATCAAAAAGAGGAGGAACATAAGGCACATGGACGTCCCTGGTCCTTACCGGTTCCAAGATCCAGATCCAAGGACCAGGATGTCAGAGCCCTCTACTCCAGAGGCAGGATCTCCTCCTTGGTTGAGGCCCATTTCTGCTCCCAGGAAGGATATGCTACTCCACTGTCCACTATTCTCTTGTTTTGCTCTCTGGAGGTCCTTTCTTATCCATCAGAAAGGATCCATGTTTGAAGATCAGTAGCTTTCTGTGTCTGATTCTTGCTCATAGAAAGCTGGAGGCCCAGAAACATCTCATTTTTGAATGGTATTGACCCTCTTTGGTCCAAGCTGGTAGTGCTCTCTTTAATACAATGCTCTTTAAAATGTTATAGGTCTCCTACGAATCTTGTTGGAATTTCCTCTGTGCCCCCAAAAGTCACGAACATAATTCTTTTCAAGACAAAGCTGTCTCTACTTTGGTTATATTAGGCTTCTATAAGCCAGTGCCCCTCCGAGTCTTGAAAACCCTTTTTCTCTTGTTTGAGAAGGGCTGTGAGGCACTGCCCGCAGTCTTTCTGGGGTCTTACGGTCATACCCTTCCTTCAGTCTTTACTCTGAGCCCATCTGTTCCTTTAGGAATATTGAGCTGACTTTAGAAGTGGAGAACGTGCAATATGTTTGCAGTGGAACTAGGTAGGTGATCCTGATTCGCTTATGTTCTTTCCATTCTGCTTGCAGACACCAGTTGGGTTTTGGGGCTAGAGGCGTTGTGGGGGCGGGGGTGGGTGGGTTGGTTGGTTGGTTGGTTGGTTTAGCTCCTCTGTCACCTTGCACACCGCAGGAAGCTAACTGGTACTCCCGGAAGTCTACCTAGAAATATTTTTGCCCACGTTTACAAATTTAGGCACATTTCCTGTTTTCCAAGTTAACGGCCAATGAGGGTTTTGCCCCTTGTTCTGCCACCACCTGGTTTCGGCCGCTCCAGCCCTCACGGCCAGTCCCCTGCTCCTCCAGCTCCGCTCGTCTCCCGCACCTTTCAGCCCCACCTGCTGCCTGTAACCTCCGAGGCTCCAGGAGTTTACTCGGCCGCACCCACGTCCGGATGTCCGTGTCCCCCGTCAGTTAAGACTGCAGAGCGAGCCACCTCGCACAGTGAGGACCGATTCCTCGTGTGTCTGTGGCTTGGCTGGGCTGTTCCTTACTCACGTGATACGTTCAGCTTAAGGGCAGGATGGTGCCAGATGGCCTGTTTCACGGGCCCAGTGTTTGTCGCTCACTGTCGACCGGGACACCTCTGTTGTCTCCCACGTGACCAGCGCCCACCACTCCAGAGGGTTCCTCACGCGGCAGCCTCAGTCCCGCATATCAGAAGGGCAGGGACAAAGGCTGCACACGCTTGAGGCTCCCAAGTTCTCACACCTTACTTCCCCCACGTTCTGTTATCGAAGTGAGTGCCAGGGGGCTGGTTCCGAGACTAGAGGGTGTGGAGCCCACAGCGAGACACAGTCAGCACGACGTCCCCTGCAGAGGAGCACGGGAAGGCCACTTGGGATGGGAAACGGCCTGTCCCACGAAGTGTATCTCACGGATCTTTTTGGGTCGCTGTCCTCGCTCCCACTGCTTCACCCCCGCTGGGACCACATCACAAAGTGTTCACAACAGGGGTCCCTTCCGTAGGGTGCCTTCTCCCTGCGTGAGTCAGTGTGGTAAGAATCAGCACCTTCCAGATGGGCAGTGCAGCAGAAGAAACACCGAAGCCCTTCACCTCGGGGGTTCCGTGCCAGGGGGCCAGCGCGGGCGGGGGGCGTCGGGGAACGAGGCCTTGCTCATTCCGCGGGCCGGCAGCTTGCTCGCTCCTGCCTCTCTCCCCACTGGCCCCTGTTCCAAGCACGCGCCCCTCCCCCCACCCCCCACCGCATCCTCTCTTCCTTTTCTCCTTCTTAAGGGAACTCCTGAAAACCCACCAGCTTTCCCGAGGTGGAGCCAGCAGAGCGCTAGGGAGGAGGCCGACCAGAGTTGCTCTGGCCCCCGGGGGCCTGGGAGAGGCCTGGACCCGGTACGCGGGGTCCGCCCGAAGGCGGTCAGCCACCCTGCATCCCTGCTGCCTGCGCGCATTCCCAGCGGCTCTAGCCTTCCTCGGCAGAGAGAGCCCGCCCGGCCAGGGGGGCGCTGCGCCCCTCCTCAGCGGGGCGTCCAGTGGGCCGGGTCAGCGCAGACAGCGCCAGGACCACGACACCTGGACCCTGCGGCCTTCTGTCTCCCGGCCCCGTGTCGCATACCGGCCCCCTCCTCTTGTTTCCCCTTCCAAACCCCCTGTTCTTACCAGAGGTAAGAAAAAGGCAGCTGTCTTCACAGTGCTCAGCTCACCCGAGCTTCCCAGGACTCCCCCAGGTTCTGTGTTCACTGGGCTCTGGGGGTAGCGGGGGAGGGGTGACCCCGAGAACAGAGCAAGGTCACTTGTATGCCAGTCTTGGTTAAGCTCAGTCCCAGCCAAATGGCAAATGCGCTCCTCAGCCTCCTTGCTCATCAGCGATGCTTTTTGTTTTAAGATTTTATTTATCTGAGAGACAGAGCAAGTGTACACACAGAGGGCGAGGGGGAAGCAGACTCCCCACTAACACAGAGCCTTACGTGTGGGGCTCCGATCCCTGGACCCCAGGATCGTGACCTGAGCCGAAGGTCGACCCTTAACCAGCTGAGCCCCTACGTGCCCCGCTCATCCGTGACTCTGAGGCCGTGGCTCAGGCGGGAATCCGTCCACTGAGCACTGCCCGGACGGTTGTCCGTGGGCCACATGGACACCTGCACACCTCAAAGGAAAGCTGCCTGTGTGAGGAGTCTGTGAGCCAAGGGGCTGGTAGCCCAGAAAAGCCCCTCCAGAGGCATGTGCAACCTCTGCCCTCCCCACCCCCGCTTCGGGGGCACCTTCCAATGGGTGGCCACAGGCCTAGCCCCTTCAGCGCAAGACAGGGTGGTCCCTGCGAGGGCCGAAGTGGGGTCTGGTCCCTGCGAGGGCCGAAGTGGGGTCTGGTCCTTGTGTCCTTCGGAAACGGCATCAGGTTCTTCTAGCCCAGCAGCCCAGGCTGAAGGCCGCTGGGAAAACCTGGATTTTTCTTCAAAAATGTCAGTGTCGGAGAAGATGGTGGGAACGTTCCGATGAGAGGAAACTGAAAAACACAGAGACCACGGGCGGCAGCTGCTCCTAGACCAGACCCTGCCGAGAAGGAAACGTGCCACCCGGGACACCCTCGGGTCTGTTGGTAGAGCCGGAGGAGGCGCACTGGGCCGGAGCCCCGCAGCAGAGACCCGCCCGCTGAGGTCCCACTGCCGGGTGCCCCGGAGAAACGCACTGAAGTACTTGGGGATAAAAAGCTGAGACGTGCTCGACTTCCTCCGAAGCCGCTCCGAGAGACAGATGTGGGGGGGCAGGGAGGTCGGCGGTGGCGCCATGAGCTCGGGAACCCGCGCCGGATTACGGGCCGCGCTCTGCACTATCTGCCAACTCCCCTGTAAGTTGAAATTGTTTCCAAATAGAAGGTTTTTAGAAAACGGTTTTGTTTCCAGAGGGCCTAAGTGTGGAGGCGCGCATGCCGCAGGCCCCCCGGGCAGCCCGGTGATGCCGCGCGGGGCTCGCACCACGGCCGGGCGCGGCGAGGGCAGCTGGCCCCGGGGCCTGCTCGGGGCCGCGAAGCTGCGGGCAGCTGCGAGGGCCTTCCCTGAGACCCAGCGCCTCTGCGGTCCGTGTCCACACTAACCTCTCGGGCTCGGTTTTACTGGCCAGGCCACGGCGGGCGACTGAACAGAGTGGGGCCAAGTGTCTCCCTGAAGCGTGTGGGACTGGGGGCGGCTGAGGGCCTGTTGTCGCTCCCCCTTTGCCGCGAGGCCCTCACGTGCCCTTAGCGTTTGGATTGATTCTCCTCATTGGGCCTGTCTTCAATTTGGTTTCAGGCACTTTCCAATAAGTGCATGGAGTGCTCCGGGGCTCGGGAGAGGCACCGCAGAAATCAATATGTGTTCATCACCATCGCGGCGGCTGCGCGGCCGGCGGGTCCCCGGAGCCAGGCCCGCGGGGGGCGTGAGTGCTCCCAGGCCGCTTGGCTGGTTTGTGTCTCCCCGCGGAGGGCCAGCAGGTGTGTCTCCAGGATGATCGATGCCGCCTCATCAGTGTATCCCTGTGAGCCGCGGTCCTCTCGGAGACGTGGGCGTGTACGGTGCAGGGCTGTGCCTTTGTGACCGTCCCCTGCTGATGGGGCATCCACACGCGAGACCCAAGAACGGCCCTGCCCTCCCCAAGTCTGCGGTCTGCTGGGGTGGCATCGCTGCTCCCTGGGGTCTCAGACCCGTTGGGGCCTCAAGATGTTTATGCTGGCCTTGGTCTGTGTGGGTGTCGTCTGGCTCATTCTGAGGAGGGACGGTGGTCACCCCAATCCCAAGGGCTCGAAGATCCTCCCATGCATCATTCACAGAAACTCACAATCCCAAGAGGGGGGCAGACGGACGGTCGGCTCCCAGGGCTGGGGTCAGAGCCGCGGCGGAGCCGCCTGCACCAGCGCAGACTCGGCGTCCAGGCTGGCGGGTCAAGGACACGTGCCCATGGGGATGAGCGGCCCAAGAACAGGCCGCGTCCTGAGTCTTTTCCCAGGGCGGCGGCACCACCAGGAAAGGACGTGACTTTCCTCCCTTCTGCTCTTTGTACGGCACAAAGTTCACAGGAGAAGAGTGGGCTAGGCTGTCTTTGCCCTCGCTGGCTTTCTTGCAGACCAGCGGTGGGTGAATGTGGGACTCCCCCGCATGACCCAGACGGTTGGACAGGGGACTCCGTCGTGACCCGGTGGCATGCGCCGAGCTCCTGTCCTCCCCTCCAGGCTTCAGAGCGGCCTGAGCGGGTGGCTGCTCTGGGACCCAGCGCTGGGGAAGCACACCGAGGCCGCGTCTACCCCCTCATCATCCCCTGTGCCCCAACTCCTCTGTCACCTGGGTTCTGTCCCTGCACACTGGCCTCTCTTGTCCCATCGGGTTGTTAAAAGCCAGGTGAAAAAAACCAGCAAATCTGACTGCCCCCACTTCTCCGGTCCTGGAGAGCTGTGAGTTGGGCCCCAGCTCGCCTGGCTGGCTCCAGACCCCCAGACAACCGCCTCCAGTGCTCCCTGGGGGCCACCCCTGGACCGAGTGGTCTGGCTCGGAGCGGGGAGGCACACTCCGCTGCCAGCATGCTCGGAGGCTCACAGGCAGGGTTCCCCAACCCGACGCGTGCGGACCAGCCGCTGCGGCTTCTCCTGCGTCTCCTGTCCGTGCAGCCCGTGGCAGCCCCCGGCTCTGTCCCCGGCTAACCCCTCCCTCCCGCGCTGGCCGCCGTTGCTGCAGTGGTGCCTCAAGCCCGTGCCCACAGTGAGCAGACCGGTGAAGCGCACAGGGTGCACGGTCCTGCCTGAAGCCCACCGCTGGTTGCCCCCACGCCCGCCCACGGCAGACCACCCAGGCCGTGTGTCCCATCGCACCGGCCGTCCCCGTCCCCCCAGCTCCCGGCACCCCACAGCCCCACATGGTCGCCAGGAATGAGGCCCCTTCGCGGAACGGAGCCCTGCCACCAACACCTTGTCTGTGCCTCCCCTGCTTTGGGACCTCATCCTGCTGTCTGGACAGTCTTGAGATCAGGGACGCTCACCACCTCGGAGACCTGCCCATTCTCAGCCAGAGGTCAGGAAGTAAAGAGCGAGCTAGCCGCCTGCTGGTAACGTCCCCATCCCCACCGACCCAGGCGGAGCTGAGAGATGAGGAGAGAAGCAGGTGAGAGAGCGGCCTGGGGGGTAGGGGTGGAGGAGGGGGGTGGACACAGCTCCGTGCCAGTGCCCAGGCTCCAGCCCCTTCCCCTCACCCCTGGAGAAGCGGGGAAGTGCCCCCACCCACCCCCATCGTTAGTTCTTTGCTCAAACCCCGCCAGCCCTTTGCTTACAGGTGGCGGGAAAGGGGTGGGGCTTCTTGGCTTCCACCAGGGACACCCCGAGTTAGACCGGGTCCAGGCGGGTCCCCTGGCAGGGCAGTTCTAGGGTGGCAGAGGCCAGTGACTCCCGTCACTGGAGACAAAGGAAGCTCACCCTGGCCAGAGTCAGGCTTTTGGAGAAACAAGCCCCACCTTGTACACAGCAGCCCAGATCCCGAGTGCGGCGCTGCTGCTGCTGCTCCCCGACCTGTGACCTCCGCCGTCGTGGGAGCGAGCACAGCCCGTGTCTGGCTTCAGGGGGGCCCGGCTATGGGATGCTATTGACGAGGCATTTATAAATATTTAATCTTCACATTAAAAATATGGGACAGAAGAACCATTAGTAGCTGACAATAAAAAGCCTTTCCCAGCTGAATGTAGGAGCAGAAGAATCTAAGAGCAGATTTTGATCAGGCTGAAGGACGGGGCTGTAGGTTGGAAACATGTAAATGTGCGCTGTCTACCGGGCGGGCGGTCACAGCTCAGACCTGCGGGGGTCGAGGATTGCAGACGGGCCTGTCGTTTGCTCAGAGTCTGTGCAAAGTATAAACTGCTCATACAAAACAGAATGGATGGTTTATTTACGTCTGGTGCCATTAAGAATGGAGGAGAAAAGTTCAGCCCAGGATAAAAAGCTTAAATCTTGATTTTTCCCTTCCCCCTCTCAAAAGGAATGGATTCCTTGCATTGTAAATTATCCAACCCTTGTCCTTGGGTCGGCAGCTACTTCGGGCTGGTATGGACGTTGCATAATCTTAAATATTGATTCTTGTTAGACTAAAAAAAAAAAAAGTCCAAGTGCACAGGGCGCCACTGGTCCGCCTGTCCAGGAAATCACCTTCGTCATAGCTCACTTCTGACGGCCTCTAGCCTTCCTGACAGCAAGATCCATTCTGATTAGAAAAGTTTCAGGAGAAAAAGCAACGGTCAGGATCACTTTCTCCATTAGAGCAAACACTGGGTGGACGCCTGCCCCCTTGAGCTTTCTGGACAGAGCAAACTGGGTTGATCCAATTTCCACTAGTCCCATCAGCGGCCAAACTGGGCTGCCCCCGACTCTGGGCTCAGAGCAGGCCTACCCATTCACGGTCTCTACACGGGGTGATGGGGTGTGCCCCCCTGAGAGTGAAGAGCTCCCCACGAGCCATCGTCCCCCAAAAACCACTTATTGTGGTGAAGTCTGTCTACACATGGAAGAAATGTACTTTTAGGAAGAAAATCATTTTCACAAAGGAAAGTGACATGGTGTTTGCCGCCGTTCCCCCGAGCCCCCTAGGCATTGAGATCATTAAGGCGAGGGTTTGAGCAGAACGAAGACGACGGTCTTGGCGGACCAACGTCAGGGTTAGAAATGCACCACTTTCCTCCCTCCAGATGCTGAGACCCCGCTGCCCTGGTGGGGGAGGCAGCAAACGTCAGGCTGAGAACGAGTCTCCTGTCCCCGGCTCAGCGACACCGCTTGCATGACTACTCGCAGGAGAACCTGACTGCGGAGCGTTTCTTCGGCGGGGATGGGGGGTGGGGGGAGTGGGGGGGGGGGGGGACTTTGTGCTTCCGCGGCCTGAAACGCAGTGACTGTCCCCCGTCCTCTGCGGCCAGAGCTCCCTCATCTGTGACCTAAGCCCTCGCTTCGTTACCGGCCCGGAACAGTGAAGGCGGGCGGTCTGGTGGCTGATGTCTGCAGTGTGACGCTTACAAGGCCTTCCTCCAGCATCTGGTCCCTCCAGCGGTCGCTCGACTGATCGCACGTACCCGCGATTACCCGCGATGACCGCGTCGTTTCGGCGACGGAGCTCCGTGCGAGAGCGGCCGGACGCCCCGCGGGTGCTGGGCTGTGTTCTGCGTCTCCCGCCCTTCCCGGAGGAGGCGCCGGGGCACCGAGGTGGTTTGCGGGCGTAACGTGGCAGCAAGTGTGTTCGGGGCCCGCCAACCAACGGACTGGTTTCCCGCACTAAGATGGGCTCCGCTCCAAGAGAGCATCAGAGCGGGTCTGGGCATGCCCTGAGTGGCGATGGTGACGCCTCCTGTCCGCTGGCGCTGGGGCCCAGGCTCTTGCCGGACTGGCGCCCGCGCCTATGATACCCTCGTTCCAGCCTAGACATCCTGTGAGGCTTGCGGGGCGCCGGGGTCCTGCTGCGCTGGGGTCCCGTGAGCCTCAGGTCACTGCTACAAACCGTCCGGCCCATCGCCGCCGGCCAGATGCGCGGGGGCCTCCCGGAGGGCCGGCTCGAGCCGCCGAGCACTGTGCGCCGAGCGCCGCGGTCCGGGAGCCGGCCGGTCCTTAGCGCCGGCCTGGAAGACCTCTCCAGGTGGCCAGGTTGCTGCTGGCGGGTCCCCCGAATGTCAGACTGTCCCTTTGTATTTCTTTTCAAAGTCTGCCTGTCAGCACAGCCGCCCCCCCCCCCCATGCAGCGACAGGTCCCCCAGGGCTCCTCCTGCGGCAGGGCCGTGCCCTGCACCTGCGGGCTCCTCCTGCCGCCTCGGTCCCCTCCCTCCCTAACCGTCCAGCGCACTGGCTTCGCCTTCTCGGGCTCTCCCTTAGCTTGTATAAAGAAGGGACATGGTGGCTTTCCAGGGTCCCAGAACCATTTCTGTTTTTCAGGGTGTATTTTCTCTTTCCGTTCCCTGTCTCTGCCCCGCATCCCTGAGCTCCTCCCGGGACCCTCGCGGAGGCCCCTGGCTCCTGAAGGCCTGCGGCACCCCCGCTTCGTAGGGGGCTCTGCAGCCCCCTCCTCCCAAAGGTTTGGTCAGACGGGAGGGCAGTGCGCATTTGTGTGCACTAACCCGTGCGGTTCCAGAACCCTCCGTCCGCTGGGGAGCTCTCTGCAGAGGCCTTGCTTCCCTTGGAATCCACAGGGACCTGGGCAGGTTCTCTGGAGCGAGCCTTCCTGCCTCTCAGACCCCCCCCTCCCTGCTTGAACCCAACCAAGTCTTCCAAATCCTGGTTCTAGAAGCCTCTCCCCTCTCCTGTGGGGCACTCCCCCGACTGCTCTGAATTGCGCTGTAATAAATGGAGACACTTGTCTTGTTCCTGAATGGGAAAACTCAGTATTTTAAAACCAATACTCCCTAAATTGCCAATTCTGTACAGTATCAAACTCATTCTAAAATTATTTGGAGGAGTAAATCCACAAAAATAGCTAAGAAATTTTTTAAAGATTCTTAGAGAAGGTTTGTCCTTCTAGGAATAAAAATATATTTGGGGAAAAAAAAAACAACACCACTATGGACATTAAAATAAATGGTGTCTGGGAAGGAGCACCCAGGACAGCCAGCAGAAGGAGAATAGGGAATCATCACCAATAATGTGATATTTCACATCCGTGAAGAAGATGGGCTGGTAATTCAGTATATGGCTTGCATATAATTTGTTCCCACATAAAAAATAAATAAAAGTAAATTTCTCCTTATACCAAACATAAAATTAAACCCATGAAAACTATCAAATTATCAGGATGAGATGTAAGAGAATTTTGTTTTTAAATCTTAGGGTGGAGATCAGCCTAAGCAAAGATGGGGCACCGTGAAGGGAAAGACTGACTTACGTTTTGCCAGAGGCAGGGGCAGGGCACGGGGAGAGAAGCCCAGAGCAATGCTATGGACTTGGAAGAGATATTTGCAACATACACACAAAAAAGAGTTAATAGCCATAAAATACAAAGAGCTGCTGCAAATTAATAAGAAAGAGCGCAATAGAAAAATAGACGATAACAGGCACTTCACAGAACACAAATGGTCCATAAATATGTGAAAATATACTAAACCTTACTAGGAATTAGACAAATGCAAATTAAAACATTGCCATCAATCAGGTCAGCAAAAAATAATAGAAGTAATAGTTTTTTATTTTATTTCCCGTATAGTTAACATACAGCATTATGTTCGTTTCAGGTGTACAGTATCGTGATTCAGCAGCTCGCTCTCTACAGTACTCAGTGCTCATCATGGTAAGTGTGGTCTTCATTCCCTTCGCCTGTTTTCCCCAACCCCAACCATCAGTTTGGTCTCTAGTTATGAGTCTGTTTCTTGGTTTCTTTCTTTCCTTTGCCCATTTGTTTTGTTTCTTAATTTCACACATGAGTGAAATCATACGGGGTTTGTCTGGCTCTGACTGACTTCACTTAGCTTACACTCTCTAGCCTCGTCCGTGTTGTTGCAGATGGCAAGATTTTATTCTTTTTATGGCTGAATAATATTCCTGTGTGTGTGTGTGTGTGTGTGAGAATGTGTATAATACATACACACCTCATTTTCTAGATCCGTTCATCTATGGACACTTTGGCTATTGTAGATAATGGTGCTGTAAACATAGGGTGGCATGTATCCCTTTGAATTAGTGTTTTTGCATTTTGGGGGTAAATAGTAGTGCGACTGCTGGATGATATGGTGATTCTAGTTTTAACTTTTTGAGGAACCTCCGTACTGTTGGCCAGAGTGACCAGCAGTTGCATGCCCACCAGCAGGGCAGGAGGGTTCCTTTCTCTCCACATCCTTGCTGACACTTGTTGTTTCTCGTGCTTTTGATTTTAGCCATTTTGACAGGGATGAAGTGGCGTCTCATTGTAGTTTGGATTTGCATTTCCCCGATGGGCAGTGATGTTGAGCATCTTGTCATGTGTCTGTCGGCCGCCTGCACGTCTTCTTTGGAGAAATGTCTGTTCATATCTTCTGCTCCTTTTTAATCAGATTATTTAGTTTTGGGGTGTTGAGTTGTGGAAGCTCTTTATATATCTTGGCTAGTAACCCTTTGTCACCTATGTCACTTGCAGATTTCTTCTTCCATTCTGCAGGCTGCCTTTAGTTTTGCTGACTGTTTCCGCTGCTGGGCAGAAGCTTTTTACTTTAATGAAGTCCCTGTAGCTTATATTTGCTTTTATTTCCCTTCCCTCAGGAGACCTGTCTGTAGCTGGTGTCAGAGAAGTTACTGCCTAGGCTCTCTTCTAGGACTTTTATGACTTTAGGTCTCACATTTAGATCTTTAATCCATTTTGAGTTTCTTTTCGTGTATATGTAGGAAACCGGTCCTCTTTCGTTCTTTTGTATGTGGCTTGTCCAATTTTCCCAACACCATTTGTCAAAGAGACTGCCTTTTTTCCACTGGATGTTCTTCCTGCTTTGTTGAAGATTAGTTGATCATAAAAGTATGGGCTTATTTCTGGGGTTTTCTGTTGTGTTCCACGGACCTGTATGTCTGTTTCTGTGCCAGTCCCATACTTTCTGGATGATTATAGCTTTGCGGTGTAACTTGAAGTCTGAGATTATGATATCACCAGTTTTGTTTTTCTTTTTCAAGATTGCTTTGGCTATTCAGGGGCATATGTGGTTCCTTACAAATTGTAGGATTGTTCTAGTTCTGTGAAGAATGCTGGCAGTGTTTTGGTAGGGATTGCATTAAATCTATAGATTGCTTTGGGTGGTATAGACACTTTAACAGTATTTGTTCTTAAATGTTTTTAAGTTTTTTTTTTTTAATTGCGCTGAAATATACACAGCATTTGTCATTTGCACTGTTTCTCAGAGCGCAGCCCAGTGGCATGGGGCATGGGGCGCGTCGCTCTGCCGGGCACCTGCCGTGCCATCACCTCTAGGACCTCGTGGTCTTGTGCAGCCAGAACTCTGGAGCACAGAACACTGCCTTCCTGTCCCCTCTTCCTCCTCCTCCTCCTGGCCGTGGCACCCACCACCCTACTCTCTGTGTCCACGAATTTTACTGCTAGGGAGACCTCAGGTGAGCGGAATCGTGCAGTATTTATCCACTCATGACAACCGTGTTTAAATGAAGGAGTGAATGATGTATTATGAGCAAAGATAGGCAGTGATTTTAAAATTTTTTCCAATTATGTTGAGATATAATTGACATATAACATTGTAGCATTTTGAGGGGTATATGACGATTGGATGTACGTGCGGATTATGAAAAGATCACCACAGTAAGTTCAGTTAATGTCCGTCACCTCACAGTTATAAAAAATTCTTTTTCCTTATAATAAAATCTTTTAAGATCTTCTTTCTTGATGACGGTCAAGTGTCCAAACAGTAGTATTTCAGCTGTAGTTATCATGCCCGTCACATCCCCAGAGCTCGTTTACCTTATAACTTACAAAGTGAGACATTGTAACCACCTTCAGCCCGTATCCTCCAGCCCCATCCCCACCTCTGGCAACCTCCAATCTGATCCGGTTCTAGGAGTTTGGGTTTTTTTGGGTTCCACATAGGTGTGAGATTGTACTGTATTTGTCTTTTTCTGTTTCATTTGTTTCACTTAACGTGATTCCCTCAAGCTTCATCCATGTTGTCACGAACCCCTCATTTCTAGGGCTGAATAGCATCCCATTGTGTGTGTGCCTGGGTGTTTGTTATATAATCCCATTTCCCTTATTCGTCATCGTTGGACGCTTAGGTTGTTTCCGTGACGTGGCTGTTGCAGATACAGTGCGGCGAGCATGGAGGGGTCGGTGTCCCTTTGGGAAAGTGAGGTCGTTTCCTTTGGAGGTATACCCAGAAGCGAAAACGGTCGATCCTGTGGTAGTTCTCTTTTTATTTCTTTGAAGAATCTCCATACGGTTTTCCTTAGTAGCTGCACCAGTTTGTATTCCCAGCAACTATGCAACAAGGGTTCCCCTCGCTCCTGACCTGGCGAGCATTTGTTCTCTTTTGTCTTCCGTGGCAGCCGCCCTAAAAAAGGCATGAGGTGACATCTCGTGATGGTTTTGGTGTGCGTTTCCCTGATAATTAGTGATGATGAGCACCTTTTCATGTACCTGTTGGCCGTTTGAATTTCTTTGCAAAAATGTTTCAGGTTTTGCTGCTTTATAAATGGATTTTCTTTTGTGCTGTTGAGTTTTATGTATCGCTTATGTATGTTGAAATTAAGCCTTATCAGATGGGTGGTTTAGCAAACTTTTTCTCCCATTCTGTAGGTTGCCTTGTCACTTTGTGGATGGCTTCTTTTGCTCTGTAGAAGCTTTTTAGCTTGATGTGGACTCCCTTGTGTTGTTGTTGTTGTTTTGGTTTTGGTTTTGGGTTGGTTTTTTGTTTTTTGTTTTTGTTTTTTTGAGAGAGAGAGTGGATCAGTGGTGCAGGGGCAGTTGGGAGAGGCAGAGGGAGAAGCAGGCTCCCCGCTGAGCAGGGAGACCCATGCAGGCTCAGTCCCAAGGACGGCAGGATCATAACCTGACCTGAAGGCGGACGCTTAATTAACTGAGCCCCCCTGCCAGGTGCCCCTGTTTTTTATTGTATTCCTTGTGTTTTAGGTGTCCTATTGAAAACACTGACAAACCCACGCCAAAGAGCCCTTTCCCCTCTGTTTTCTTCTGAGAGTTTCATGGTTTCAGATCTTATAGTAAATCTTTAATCAAACGCTCTTGAGTTAATTTTTGTGAGTGGTGTCAGATAGAGGTCTAATTTGGTTCTTTTACATGTGCATTTCTGATTTTTCCAGCACCATTTATTGAAGAGTATATTTTCTCCATTGAGCGTTCCTGGCGTCCTTGTCAAATATTAGCCGACAGTACACGTGTGGGTTCTTTCTGGGCTCTCTATTCTGTTGCTTTGGTCTGTGTGTCTGTTCTTATGACGGTACTATATTGTTTTCATTACTATAGCTTTGTAATACAGTTTGAAATCAGGATAGGTGACGCCTCCAACTTTGTTCTTTCTCTGTTGCTTTGGCTCTTCAGGGTCATTGGTGATTCCATACTAATTTTTGAATTGTTTGTTCTAGTTCTGTGAAAAATGCTACGGGATTTTGATAGGGATTGCATTGAATCTGTAGATGGCTTTGGGTAATATGGACATTTTTTTTAAAGATTTTATTTATTTATTTGTCAGAGAGAGTGAGCACAGGCAGACAGAGAAGCAGGCAGAGGCAGAGGGAGAAGCAGGCTCCCCGCCGAGCAAGGAGCCCGATGTGGGACTCGATCCCAGGACCCTGGGATCACGACCCGAGCCGAAGGCAGCCGCTCAACCAACTGAGCCACCCAGGCATCCCAATATGGACATTTTTATATTATTAATTCTAATCCATGCACATGGGATTTATTTCCAATTATTTGTGTTTTCAGTTTCTTTCATCAATGTCATGTAGGTTTCAGTGTAGCGATAGTTCCCCTCCTCAGTTAAATTTATTTCAAAGTATTTTATTGTTTTTGATGCCGTTGTAAATAGGATTGTTTCCTTCTTTCTCAGACATTTGTTAGTGCATAGAGGCAGTATTGAGTTTTGCACATTGATTTTTTATCTTGCAACTTTACTGAATTTATTGGTTGAATTTGACAGTATTTTGGTGGAACTTATAAATGCAGATGATGTAATTTTAAATAGAGATAATTATAGATAAAATAGAGATATAATTATCTCTACTTAAAATTACATCATCTGCAAATAGAGATAATGTTGTTTCTTTCTTTCCAGTTCTGATGCCTTTTATTTCTTTTTCTTACCTAATTGCTCTGGCCAGGGCTCTCAGAAATAGATATTTTCCGACATGTTGATGAATGAGACCATCTAGCAATACCTACCCAAATTTAAAGTTCGTGTTTAAGAAGTGAACTAACAGTTTTGCCTCAGGAGCAATTCCTTACAGAAATACTGATTCATGCACCGATATAACAGTTACAAGGGTGTCCTGTGTAGCACTTCTTATTGTAAATTTTTTTTTGAAGGAAAACATTTGTACAGATGTACTTGATAAGCGTTGAGTTTTCTGGGTTTTTACAAAGTGAACATACCGGGATCCCACCTATCTTCTGTTAGTCACTACTATCCCACCCAAGGGAACCTCAGTTTTGACTTTTCACATGGATTCATTTTGGCTGGTTTTGACCTGTATATAAATGGAAATTACGTAGTGGCTTCTTTCAGTCGGCATTGTTAAGTGAGGTTCACCCATGTGAGTGTGTGTGGGGATAACAAACCTGTTCTCATTGTCATCTAAAGTATTTATATCGGGTGCCTGGAGGGCTCAGTCGGTTAAGCGACTGCCTTTGGCTCAGGTCATGATCCCGGAGTCCAGGGATCAAGACCCGCATCGGGCTCCCAGCTCCGCAGGAGTCTGCTTCTCTCTCTGACCCTCTCCCCTCTCATGCTCTCTCTCACTATCTCTCAAATAAATAAACAAAATCTTATGTTATATGAATATGCCACAATTTCATTTATTCATTTTACTGTTGATGGACATGTTTCCATTTGGGGACCTTTAAGAATGGTGCTGCTCTTGGAAACTTTGGGAAGTGATGCAGATGTCCATTGCCTTGACTGTGGTGATGGTTTAACAGGTGTGTATTTGTCTGAACCCTCAAATTCCATACATTAAATACATATAGGTTTTTGTATGTCAGCCATACCTCAATGAAGCTGTTAAAAAATGGTGCTGCTGTTAGCATTTTTGTCAGTGTGATTTAGCAAATATTCGTACACATTGCTGTTGGATGTAGAGTTAACACTGGGATTGCCAAGTCATAATGTGTAACTCTAGTGGCCGAGGAATTGACAAAAGTGGCTGTAGCATCTTGTACTCCCACCAGCTGTGTGAGAGTTCCTTCCGGTCTGCATATTTGCTAAAACATGATATTGCCTGATTTATCATAGTTACCATTCTGGTGGAGGTGTGGTGGTAGCTCTTTGTGGTTTATTGTTCATAATCCTGGTAATTAGTGAACTTCAGCATTCTTTTTGTATTTATTGGCATTAGGATAGCTGGATTTCTGAGAATTGCCTGTTCAAGTATTTTGTCCATTTTTTTAATGAAGCTAGTTTTTCTTATTGCTATGCAGGCTTCTTTGTATCTGATGAGCTCTTTGTCAGACGTGTATCTTGCAAATATCTCCTCCCATTCTGTGGCTGGCTTTTTCATTCTGTTGAAGGTATTGTTTTGAGGGACAGAATTTCTTAATTTTAGTGTTGTCTGATTTGTCAATTTTTTATTTCGTGGTTAAAGCTTTTTGTGTCCTAATTAATATATTTTCCCTGGCACACTTGTAAGCATATTCTCCTGTGTTTCCTTCTGAAAACATTATCTTTCACATTCAGCTACATATCTGTCTGGACTTGAGTTTTATGTATGGTGTGAGGTAGGGGTTAGACTCTATTTTGCACAAGACACTTAGCCACTTGTTGGCCCACCTCACCTGGTCTCGTGTGGGTCTCTTTCCGGACTCTGCTTTCCATTTTATTGGACTATTTCGAACTACTCTTGCATCAGTAACACTCTGTTTTAATTCTAGTTGTAAAGTAAGTTTTGATATTTGTAGTCTGCGTTTCCCAGTTTTGTCTTTCATCAAGATTATTGACTATCCCTAGCCATCTGCATGCCCATATAACTTTTAGATTCAGCTTTTTAATTTCCACATCACTAATCCTGATAATATTTTTATGGTGTTTAAACTACAGATCAATTTTGGGAGAATTTATTAAGTTTTTAAACCCACAAACAGAGTATATACCTCCAACTATTCAGACCTTTAAAGTTTTTCTCAATTCTGTTTTGTGGTCTTCAGTGTGCCAGTTTTGAACAATTTCTGTTCTATTTATTCCTAGATATTTGATGTTCTGCTACCATTGTGAATGATATCTCTCTTTAAAAAGTGGTATCTTTAAAAGTTTTATCATACACTTTTTGTTGCTATACCATTGTTTTTAATAGCAAAGAATATACTGGGTGTGGTGCAAAAACAATGAATACTGTTACGCTGAAAATTTAAAAAATATATATGAAATTTTTCGATGTGGGGGGCAGATTAAATCAATGCACTTCTTTCTGTACAGCCACTAGAATATGCGGGGTGGATCCCCGTGTTCCAACAGGAGGAGGTTGTTGGGGGATGCTAAACATAAAAACATAAAAAACATAAAATGCTAAACATAAACTTAAAAAAGTCCTGCTCTATGTTATGGTTTTTTAACTACTTGGAAATGTGTATCGAGACCCTAGAACGAGGTCCACAGAGATTGGCAGCCGCTTGCTGACCGTGTATCCGCGGGCGAGAGGAGGAGTTGAGGCAGAGCTGGGATGAAGGAGGGTTATCCTTGTCCTTCCTATCCACATCTGTTGCCTTTGTTTTTACAACAAGCTTCCATGACAAGAGAGCAGGTAAAAATGGATTATTATCCGTTTCACGCCTCTCTCACTTTTGGCCCAGGACCTGGCTCACAGCGAGACCTCCACAAATACTCCGAATGGAACTGACCGTCTGGAGCTCACTTGGCTTCCAGGGAGGCCATGGTCTAACACAGGAGTTCTGTCCTTTCTCTGTTGCTTTGAAGATTATACATTCTAGACTAACACAAAAAGAGGCGCAAGGGAGCATGCGAGACAACGAAAACTGAGCCCTCCAGGGCCGACATAGTTCCGCTAAGCCGCATATCCTGAGCCTCAATCCAGGGGTCCGGTTGCAAGCGCTGGGGGTGCTGAGGCTGCGTCCGTGTCCAAGCAGACAAGCCCCCTCCTCCAGAGGCTTCTGGTCTAGCGGAGAGCAGGACAGACGCCGCTTAAGGAAAGCCTCAACTTTATCAAATGGTATAGGTGCTGAGGAGAAAAACCGCCTAAAAGAGAGGGGGAAGGCATGTGGGTGGTGGTTGGGTAGAGGTGTTAAATTTAGAGACACCTCCCTGGAAGGGGGGGATGGGACCTGAGTTGGGGGAGCACAGCAAATGCTTTCGCAGAAGAGAGCTCCAGGGAGAGGACGGCAAGTGCGAAGCTGCAAGCAGGAGTTTATGTTCACGGACCATGAAGTTGTCCCTGTCCCGGAGCCGAGGCACAGGGGGAGGGTACTGTGGGGCTGACTGTGTCTATCCTGGTGGCCCGTGGGAGAAGTCTGGAGGGGGTGCAGTGAAGGTGGTCTGCCCTAATTTGGAGGAGCCTCTGGCTGCTGTGCCAAGGAGGACAGCTGGGGCAGGAGGGAAAGCCATGGGACGCTTGGGCACTGTTCCCTTGAGCTGGAGAAACACAGGTGTGACCCAGCCCGGGGGGGTGGGGGTAACATCGGTCGAGATTTCAGACATCCAGCTTCATAAGATAACAAGTTCTGAAGACATTTAAGAAACAGCACAGTGACATTTAAAAAGGAGGAGCGTACTCTGGAATGTTCAGCAAATAATGAAACCACTTTAAAAAGCCATCCTTGAAGGCTTTGTTTTCCCTTCAAGAAAAATCTAACTATGGAAATAAGCGTAGATGAGAAACCCTGTGTGTGTCTGTTCCACAGGGGACCGGGGGCAGCCTCAAAACGGCCCAGACAGAATTCAGGCTTGGGCTGGGGTGGGCCGCCCCCCTGGGGCCGCGTGAGGTCACAGAAGGAGGGGAGCCTGCACCCGCCTCGCCTCCCTGCAGGCAGGACCCAGGCCGGGAGCCGGACATCGTGGCCTGGAGATGCTGAGCAGAAGCCTGTGCGAGCCCTGCTCCTTCTACAGCTGTGGGCACGGACCCGAGGGAGCTGAGGGAAGGAAGACCTTGCCACGCTTAGGGCAGAGTGCAGAACGCCGACGGCTCGACGGCTCGACGGCTCTCGCAGACGGAGCTTGGACTCCACCCCCAGCAACTTTCTCGAGGAAATACGGTTTCCTCTGAAAACCAAACGCCTTAGGAGTAATTCTCCATGATAAATGGATTTTTTAACTTTAGCTTTGATAAAATCACAGGACTTTTTTTATAACACCTATATAGAGAGAGAATTCACATAACTTAAAATGCACCTGCTTGACCAGCGCGACTCAGTGGTTTGGACCCCAGTCCGTTGCAGAACATTGTTAGCACCTCAGAAGGGTTCCCTCTCGGTCTCTCCAGCTCCACTCCCACTCCCCATGTCTCCCGCTGTGAGTAGTCACAAGTCTGTTTTCTGACTGTGGATCTGTCGTCTCTGGATGTTACGTACAAACGGAAACTTGGCCGTTGGGGATCAGCTTCCTTCACTCGGCATAATGTTTCCAGAGTTTATCCACACGTGGTTCGTTTGTGGTCCCTTTGTAACTGAAGAGCGCACCATCCTAGGGATCCACCCCATTTGTAAAATCCATTCGCAGTGGATTTATTTCCAACTTTGGATTATGATAATGCTGTTGCTAACGCTCGCGGGCGAGTTTCTGTGTGAACGTAGATGTCCATCTCTTGGGTGTATCACTAGGAATAGAAATACTGGGTCCTACGGTAGCCGTTACACCGCAGGAGAACCTGCTGGTCTGTTGAAAGTAACTGCCCCGTTTCCTCCGTCCAGCCGCAGGCGTAGGAGGCCCGGCGTCTCCACAAGTCACAGCCCTGGCCACGGTCGGACTGGCTGATCAGAGCCGCCCTGGTGGGCGTGAAGGGCATCTCGTCCCCCCGCCGACGGATGATGTGGAGCTGTTGCACGTGCTTGGTGGCCACGTGGGCATCTTCTTTAAAGAAATGTCTATTTCTGACCATTTGCCCATGTCCAGATGGACTCCTTTGTCTTCTTACAGGTCGGTTTCCAGTGTTCTTTCTATGTTCGCGATGCAAGTCCCTTACCAGATACATGATTTTCAGAGAGTTTCTCCCATTCTGTGGGCTGATTTTGAGACAGTGATATTTTCCGTTTTGATGAAGGCCAGTTTCTCTGTTTTTACCTTTATGACTCGTGCTTTGGGTGTCAAAGCTGAAACACTCCCCAGACCCAGGGCTCCGCACACCGTTTCCAGCTCCCGTGACATCTGCTGTCTGAAGGCGGCCCCGTGTGCTCTTCCCACGTTACCGTCTTCGCTCTCACGTTTAGGGCCTTGATCCGTTTTACGTTGGGTTTTGTGCAAGGTCTGGGTCAGCGTCCACCTCCATTCTCCGGCTTGTGGCTCTGCAGTTCCTCTGCACTGTTTGGTCAGGAGCCTGTTGTCTCCGCCTTGGTGGCCCAGCACCCTTGTCAAACCCCGGCTGACCACAACGACATGGGATGACTTCCAGATCTGGACACGGACCCTATCCCAGGACGACCCTGTCTTGATTTCTTTCTCTTTGCAGTAGGTTTTGAAATCCAAGGGGAGCCTCTGACTTTGTTCTTCTGTTCTGATGCGGTTTGGCTCCGCTGTACCCCGAGCTCTAGCCTCCGAGTTCCAGGCTCAGCTTGTCAGTTTCTAAAAAGAGCCAGCTGCGCCTCGGGTCGGGGCTGCTCGGATCTGGAGATCGATCGGGAAACATCGTCGTCTTAGTGATAGACTGTCTTCCGACCACGAGCACGGGATGATCTCCCATTTATCCAGGTCGTCTTTAATCCCTTTCGGTAACAAAACCACAGGTCTTCTTGAGAGCCTCTGGAGCGCGTGAGTGACCTCGTCAGGGTGTCTGCCCTGCCCGCTCCCTGCGAGAGCTGACGCGGAGCGCGACGGCTCCACCTGTCCCAGGGGCCGGGGGCGCGGGGTTTGGGTTTTCTTCCACCCGGTGAGGGTCCTCCTGCCTCCTGCGCGTCGCGGCCCTCGCCAGCCTGCCTGGGCAGATGGGGGCGCGTCACTCTGTCCCGGGGCTCCTTCAGCTGGGGGGCCCTGGGGATTCTTCTGACCTTGACCCTCCGTCCTTGAACTCTGTTCTCTCTTCCTCACAGCCAGGGGGCCTCACTCAGGGCGCCCGGCCATCCTGATTTGCGTTCACATGTATGAGGGAGAGGCACTTTATTTAGCGGATGTCTATCCACGTCACTCCGCCCACCTTACTAAAAAGACCCCCTTGGCCAACTGCTCTGCTGCGTCAGCTGTGTTATGAATCAGGGGACCGTGTGTGGACCTGCTTCCGGACGCCGCTTCATGCTCTAACGCCACGCTGTAGTACTTACTGAGGCCCCATGAGGAACTCTGGGTAGTGTTAGGGACTGAATGGGTGCCCCCAAATCCAAATGTTGACGCCCTACCCCACAACAGGACGGGAGGTGATGCAGTTTATATGAGATCCTGGAGGTGGGCCCCCCATGATGGGAGTCCAGCCCTCACAAGAGATCGAAGCCCTTTTTCTCTCTGCCCATGAGCGCACAGAGAGGAGGTCGCTGTCCGCAAGCGGGGGAGAGAGCCCTCGCCAAGAACCAGATCTGCCAGCACCTGGACCTGGGGCTCCCCAGCCTCCAGGACCCGGAGAGAGAAAGGTCTGCTGTGTTGAGCCCGCTGGTATGTGGGGTTGTGTCCCAGCAGCCCAGTCTGAGTAAGACGGTAGTTCAAGACCTCAGGCTTCCTACTCGGTCAAGGTTGCCGTGACTTCCCTTAGTCGTTCACAACTCCATGTAGGTTTCCCGGCATCAGCTTATCAATTCAGGAAGGGAGCTCCTGGAGCTGCACTGAGATGGAGACAGAGTCCGGAGGTCATTTCAGGGACAATCGGCATGTTTTCAACATGTAATTTTTCAACCCACGAATGTGTTCTGTGCCTTCATTTCTTAAGATTTTAAACTTTTCTCGACACTTGTAAAGTTTCCTGGCCGTCATCTTCTATAACATTGGTAGCTTTCTTTCTGGATATTTGGTGTTATTTGTGGTGTTATAAATGCTGTACTTTTTTAAAATTCCTACTGTTGCTGAAATATGGTTGAATGTGGACCTTGTATTCCTCAGTCTTGCTGAATTCCCCTTACTGAATTTAACGCTTTTTATTAAGTTCTTTTGGATTTTCTCAGGACACTAATTTTATTTTTTTATTATTACTTTTTCTTTCAAGATCTCCTGTAACCTGTGGCTCGCTAACATCAAGTATAGTTTTCCCTCTTGTTTGGTCAGTAATTAATTGTTCGGTCAGCAGCAGCAGCAGAAATCCCTGCAAGGAAGCTCAAGTAGACTTGAAGTCCGATCCGGCCGCGAGGACGCGGCCCTGCACGGCAGCCTCCCCCTTGGGCTCTGCCTCCCTGGGACCCCGTGGCCCTGGGCTCCCCAGTCCGGCCCTGTCTGAGTTCCGACCGACCGCCCATGTCAGTCTCCGTGGCCTGCAGCACCAGCCCCCCCAGGTACCTCTAGGTGTCCTCTAGAAGTTTCCACCTCCCAACCACACCAAGTAGTGATCCTGCTGTCATTCCACTAGTTTTTCCAAATACATATTATTCTATAACATTATACATATTCCATATTTATTCTTCTTGCCTTCTCTTGACAGAGAAACTTACAATTTTGAATTACTTTGTACATCCAGTGTTACATGCCCGCCTCACCTTAATTTTATATCATTAGTATTTACCATTTCGTGAAATGCAGTTTAAAAGCATGATCTTAATGGCTCAGTAGAATATATAATATTCTACTATATGGCTATACCATAATTCAATTAACAATTGCTATTTTCAGGTATTTGGGTTCTTTCCAGTTTTTTAAATACACATTACTGCAGTGAACAGTCTTGTACTTGAATCTTGCCTAATCTCTGATCATTTCCGTAAGATTGATTCCTCGAAGTGGAATTAGTGGGTCAGAGGATATGAACATTGTTAAGTCTCTTGATATAACATCAAATTGATTTCCAGAAGGCTCTACCAATTTACTCTTCTATCGACAACTCTAAGAATGCCCATTTCTCCATCAACAGGATTGAGTATTAGCTTTTAAGTAAAATCTTTTCTAATTTAATAGATGAAAAAAATTTCATCTCATTATTTTGATGTGCATTTTTAAGTAAGGTTGAATATATTTTCCTAAGCTTATCAATCACTTGTATTGTTCCCTTGTGAACTGACTGTGAATTTGCCTGTTTTTCTTCAGGGTATCTGGTCTTATTGATTTGCAAGAGCTCATTGTATATTGAGATATAAACCCTTTGTTGTCATCGTGGCACTTTTCTTTCTGTCTCTGCTGGTGGCCCCAGGCCCAGAGCAGCGCCAGTTCTGCCGGCGGTGGTAGCGGCGCAGGGCTTGGTCTCCTGTAGCTGGAAGCCCGAGTTTGCTAGCTGGAAACTCAGCTCGCTAGTCACCCCCGTCTGACGAGGGAGCTGTCGGGGGGAGTGGTAGGCTACGGCAGCGGCGGGATGCCCGTGTTCCCCTCCGACGCTTGAGTTCTTTTCCAGCCGACACCTCTGACTTTGTTGTTGCTTCTTCTGACCCCACTAGCCGCACCACTGGTGCTCTTCCTTCCCTCAATCTCCCCCTCTGCCCGCCGGACCAGAAGCTTGGGCGGAGCTCTGGCTGGGGCGCGGGCTGATGGCGCGGGCCTTACAGCCCCGTCCCTCTGGCACTGCCTCAGTGCCCCTTCCTGTCCCCTCCTGTCCCTGCACCATGTGAAGGGCTCCTACACTCAGCTTATACTGCAGACACCCCGTGGACTCCACGGGCACCCCGTGTGCATAGGCATCCTGTTCTCCCCGGCTTCATGCAGACCACGTGGTGGCCCCAAGGACACTGGTGGAGAAGCACGAGGGAAACAGCTCCTTTGAGGTCCCCTCGTTTGTTGCAAGGACCCTGGGGAGAGGAACATCTGCCTTCTGTTTTAGAATCATGGTCCCGTGATGCTGGTTGAGTCCCAAAGCTGACCACGGCTGCACAAGCCGGTTTCCATCTCACGGCCTGGCTGCATCACACCCGGGGGCGGGTAGGCTGGAGGCTTCCCAGGGAGGGTGGTGGTTCTCCATCCATCCAGATGGTCTCTCAGTCTCTGCGCACTCCCCCCATCCCCTGCGCAAGGTATCTGAAACCAAAGTCAGGGGAAAGGGCAGGATTGGGAGGTTGGAGACATCATTTAGCCTCTAGCCCTGGTCCTTCCAGCCCTGTGACTCTGGGATGCTCATGTGACCGCTCTGAACAACAGTTAGGTCACCTAAGAGGGGAACAGGCCCCACCCAGGCTCGGTGGGACTGCCGAAGTGACCTGCGGGCCCCCAGCTCCAGCACAGTTGCCCGGGCAGGGTGCTTGCTCGCTCCTCAAAAATGTGTGCGCTGCTCAGCTAACGTCAGAGACTGTTTTAAAAGGTGGTCACCAAGGATTCCAGAATTGGGAATGATGTTCACTCTCCTCCCGAAGCAGTGCCTTCTCTGATCTTGCCCTGGGCCATGCCCTGTGGCCTTGGCTGGGAGTCCCAGTGTAGGATGAGAAGTGGAGGAAGGCGCGGCTGTGTCTCGTCTTCAGGAAGCTCAGAGTCCCCCCAGGGTGTGGCCAGAGAACTTCTGGGAGGCCAGCAGCTGGTGGCCTCGGGAGGCTCCCAGGCTCAGTGGGGGCATGAGGAAGGCCCCCTCCGCCGGCCCGGGAGAAGGAGCAGCCGGTGCCCAGGAGCGATCGTTTGGGCTGAGCAGGAGTCTCCATGGTCGCTCTTGGCCCCGGATCACAGGCTGTGGTGTCTGAGGCCTGGATGTCCCCGTGGCCCCCGCGGGTGTGACCCAGGGCCAATTTAGGACGTGCGTGGGTACGAACTAAAACTTAGTACAGTTTGGAGAGAATGCGTCTCTGTGGGCCAACCGTGGATGGTGAGTGCAGATCTAGCGTCCCTGTGAGTTCTGCCAAGGATGGTGGATGTCCCCTAGCCAGGCCACAGCTGGATCCCGGGCTAAATGGGGGCCGTCTTGGGATGCGTTCACTTGGCCAGACCGGGTGGGGTGGCGGGGGGAGAGTCGGAAGCGTGTGTGAGTCTGCCTCTGGGCTCTGGGCGTCCGGGGCTGCTCCCGTCTGTCCCCAGGCCTGGGGCTGGGAGCCGTGTGCACACTGGCTCCCAGCACCAGACTGGCAACTCGCTCTCTGTGAAACTGGGAAATGACAAATGACCAAAAAATCAATTTGTAATCTGATTGGAGGTTTTTGATTTCCTCTGATGAGTTTAAATTTCATTAAAAGCAACCTT
Organism: Martes martes; assembly: GCF_963455335.1. Lineage (NCBI taxonomy): Eukaryota > Metazoa > Chordata > Mammalia > Carnivora > Mustelidae > Martes > Martes martes. Next base: position 2,822,749 of record NC_137902.1, on the reverse strand, counting down.
ATTCCAACATAAAAGGAATCCTTGAAGGGTAAAACAGGGGATTGTCTCACTGAGTATAAAGCCTCCCGACTCTTTTGTGTGATTTATTCATTGCATTAATTGTGAGGGCCAACCTGTGGTGTCCGTTGGCAGCTGGGCCCTTATCGGGGCCTGGGATCGGCCGGGCGCGCTCGGCACACAAGGACTCGCATTCAAAACTCACTCTTTGGCATATTGACGCTTGACTTATCAACGACTCTTATTATCTGCGGGGAGGGAGCCCACAGCTCGTGGGGACGGGAGCAGCTACAAATCGCTACCCCAGCCGTCCCTCTGCATTCTCTTAATTGTATGTATTCTCTGGAAAAAATGATCATCGTGGCCTCTTGTCTTGATGAGAAATTGACATTTTCGGAGGACCTCTTCGGGCGCTCCAACGAGGAGATAAGGCGGAGTTGTTTTAAAGGAGAGCAGCCTTTCTTCCCTTTCACTCCCTCCCCTCCCCTCTTTACTGCTCTCAGTGACCCACTTGATGAGTATGGATTTCATGAGGTCTTTTTCAGCATTTGAACTATAAAAGGTTCAGAATGACACCACCCCTTATAGACAAAAGATAACCTTGCCCTTTGAATATATTGATTCTTTATTAACTAGGCTGTTTAATGCAATGAAATGAGGCATTAGATGGAAGCCCATTTCAAGTGCTTTGAATAATCTTTAAAAGCTTGAAAGACCTTAAAAGGCAGCCTGACAATAATTGGCACACATTCGGAGAGAACGGGGTTCTTGCTTCTGATTCGAAACACAAACATGAAACAATTTCTCCCCAGGTTGTAGGGCCCTAGTGAGCCGCCCCGGGGGGCAGCCCTCCCCACCCCGCCCCGCCCCCAGCCGCCCAGGGTTGGCATTTCTGGCACCAGCTCCGAGTGGGGAATTTGGCCCCCAGCCCTCCCCACCCAGGCACCTTGGGAAAGACCCCAGGGCGGGAGGGTGGGCGGCCCGCCGCCTGGTACCCCGAGAGCCTCTTTTTTCTTTGCTGTCTCTTTAAGGCTGAGACAAAAATGCAGTCAAAGGAACCTGATTGTCATTGACGGGAGAAGGAGGTATTCACAAGTTTCTTTATGTTTTGAATAATTGTTCCCTGTTTTGCTCAGCAGAACAAGTAATTAAGATGACATTTGTGAGTACTAATTTGGATCACACTTATGTGTATGTGTTACAGAGCTGCAAGCCAAAACATGCAAAACCAGCCTTTCATTGAGGAGAAAGTGAAAAATCCAGAATGAGCTGGGAGGGGAGTGCGGAGAATTCATTCGCAGGAGCCGCTTCGTGGTGTAAATTAGAACCCCCGTGCCCAGGGCAGAGCTCATTCGGGTGGTGCCTTCGGGCCGCACCACCAGGCAGCCCACCGCGACCCGGGCGGAGCACGGAGACGGCACAGAGGGTCTGTCTGGCCCTTACCGTGGGCCTGGAATGGGCGGTGGGCTCCCCCACATGGGACCTCGGCCACCTTCTGGGCCCCTGGTGTCTGCCGCCCTGTCCGGAGCCTGAAGCTGGTTCTCGCCCAGTGCGCTCCGTGGGGGTGGGGTGGGAGGGGCAGCTCTAGCGCACCTGCTCTCGACCTGCCCTGGGGAGCCCTCCCGCCCGGAAGCAGTGGCAGGACCCCTGGGCGTTGGGGGGGGAGGCTGTCTCCTGGGTGGTTAAGTGCTGTAGAGCTGCTCTGGCCTCTGTGTCCGACACAGAATCCCCTGCGGACATCCGAGTGCCACACACGTACAGATGGTCCCTCAGGGCACCAGAGCCATCTCGGCAACCAGGAGGATTTCTCTGTGCACGTGAGAAGAGCAGAAGAGCGGTTTGAGGACTGAGAACTTCCTAGAAAGGCTCGTCCGTGAATCATTTTTATCTTGGCCAAGACACAGCCCCAGGGCCCAGGGTGTGCAGAGGAACACTCCCCACCCCCACCACCCCAGGTGACTTCCGCATGCGTTTTGCTACTCATTGTAATCAAAACAGATAAAATTACCCAAAGTGAAATTCACAGACAAGAAATACTTTAATTAAATATTGTGTAAAATGAACATTTTTATACAGTTAAATATCTGAAAAAATGTACAGATAAAACAATCTTATTGTAGGGTCTTTAACAGTAAAATCTACCATTTAGTGAAGCGCTCAATTTGGAGACAATGAAGCCATGAGGGGCATTGACTAATTAATCTAAAACACAAACCGAGTGCAGGGCTGAGGAAACTTGCAAACGTTCTTAACATGTACACATGAGCTTGTTTTTAGATCAAACCGTTACTTATACAAAATAAAACGGAGGCAATTTAGTTCCAAAGTGACTTCTCAGGCTTTCCCACGTAGCTAAGCCTTAGCGGTCAAAGGGCCGGACTGTGACCCGCTGACCACGGGGACCCTCTGCTTCTTTTATTGAGTCCCTTGAATAAACACTTTCTTAAGTTGTGCATGGTTTTGTTTTTTGTTGTTTTTGTTTTTGTTTTGTCAAAGTATTTTAAAGTCCCTCCTTTTTGTTTTAAATCTGATTTCCGCTGCAATTTGCAAAACATTTGTTGTGCTGTGTCTGAGGAGCATTTAACACAAAGGGGAAAGACCGACCCTCCTGGTCCCACTGTGGGTTTGGCACGAACAGGCACAGTATCTGAGGGAGGTCATTCTGGTTTAAAAAGCACAGAAGGTGCTGCTGGGTCTGACCACACAGAAAGTATTGTTTTTAAAAAAAAGTTAGAAACCAGCAGTGACTTTGGTTCCCCCTGAAACCTCTCTGAATCCTAGGTGGGCCCGGGAGGACACGCAACGCAGCAGAATCAGACGCAGAAAGGAGCGACACATGGAACACCAGGTTTGTGCTTTTGTGTGTGTGTGTGTGTGTGTGTGTGTGTGTTACACCGTAAATCTCCAAATGAAATCTCCATTAACAATTGTGTCGTAAGCCTGTGATAAAATAGCACAAAAGTTCTTTAAAGAAGTCCACTTTTAAGGCATCAGAGAAGTTAATGTGGCAAACATTTTAATTAAAACATCAGAAGTAAATTTTATTTTAAACTTTAGGCCTCTGAATTTTTCCAGTAAACACAGTTCAGCTATGTGGCAAAGTCATGGGTGGCAGCTAAATGACTTTTTACATTCTACAGAAAAATAAAATAAGGACACAGCCCCAAACGGTGTCCCCTCTTCGCGGCTGTTCAACATGCACGGAATCTACTAGGATTTGTCACAGCCGGGTGGCACCGTTTTGTTTTGACTATACAACGAACTTCTTTTTCAAAAGTATTTGTTCAGATAACTTAAAAATAATATAAAAATAAACAATGAATTTGACTTTTCCTCAAAATAAAAAAAAAAGGGAAAAAAAGGATGGAAAGTCTAAAAAGCAAATCTTTGAACTACAAATGAAATGCAATGACACCGGTTCACTTGAACAAAACAAAGAGACAGCTCTTGGCTAATGCTCTTCCCAACACCAGGCCACGATCAAAAACCAATACAGACAAGAAAAAGAAAACGGCAGGAAAAGCAATGTACAAAATTTCAAAGATAAATACAATATTTATAATCGATATGTTACAAAAGAAAGTCCCTTAGCAACTGTAAGTGTTCATGGAAAAGTGTTGAATGGAGACCATTTTATTCCTTATGAGACACATAAGGAAGAAAACGTGTTTTTGTTTTTTTTCTAAATATTTAAGTGGATCTGAAAAAAATTCAAGACAAGTGTATAAATATTTAGCTACAACTTTGGCAAAATCACAAAAGTCTACAATTTTATAACCACATACAAAACACATTAGGGAAGAAGGAGCTAGAAGTCAAAAGGACAATTTCTGGTACAAGAAACATGGACCTCACAGTAGCCTAAGAATGCAATAGTATAGAGTGCTAGCAAAAGTTGAAAAAATGTTGCAGATCACACTTGCTTAACAGGAAGCTCTAGCAGTGGGAGAATATTTTAACCAACAGACAGTAGCATTTTTTTTTTTTCTGTCAGTGTGCTTGTTGAAGGCAAGAGAATTCAATATCAAAGTTACAATTTCTAACTACAATAAGTTACAAAGTTTCATTTCATTAAGATGAAGTTAAGCAATGATAAACCCTCCCTCCCTCCCTGCCACCCCGAATTCTCCCAGTCACATAGTCCTCCTTTCTTCCAGTCCGATGGCTCACACCTCCTTGGCCCCTTTTTTTCACCACAAAAAAATATTTCACATTATAGAGATACACAACCATTGTGAGTCTAAGTATGAGTACAGAAAAATGTCTGGAGGCATTTCTCATCAGTGTTTCATGATAATCAAAATGGTGCATTCACAAAGTTTCTCCCAACACATAGCAAGTACTAGACAGAGCCAAGACGGAGTCGGAAACTTTATACAAAATAGGCGTCGCTTTGTTCTCCTTAGTCTTCAGGACTGAGAAATGTGAAAATATGAGAAAAGTTCAGTCAATAAAATGGAATTGTTCATGAAGAAGTAGGCTTGTTTGCATGTTGCTTCTTAATAGTTTAAATAAAATCTTTAAACAAAGTCTCTTGCAGCGTTTCCGCCGCGGCCGACGCGCTCGCAGACACCGGCTCCCGCCGCAGCTCTCCTGGACTAGACGTGTCCCCTGAAGTCCGTCCTTGGGTGCTGGGTGCTGGGCGCTGCGGAAGGGAGGCGGGCGGCTCACATGGGCGGGACTACCAGCCCAGACATAGCTGAAAGAGAGAGAGCCGCGGGTTACTGGGCTGCCCGCCTCCGGGCCCGGCCGGCCTCCGCCTGGGGCTTGACTCAACGGTGACGTGGGGCGCGCGCCGCGCCCGCCAACCAGCCATGGGCTCGGTCAAGGCGCGGGGGGCGGGGGGGCCCCTACTTCACGGGACCGGGGTACGTGCGGGGACAGACACCCCCCCGCGACCCCTCATGCGGCAGCCCTCCTCCAGGACTTCTCCGGAAGGGAGAGGCTGCCGGCCTTCCCGGGCGAGGCCGCCCCTTCCCACAGGTCTCAGTGGCTCGTTCACGGCAGACGGAGGCCCAGACTCCCCAGAGGCCACCTCTGTCCGGAGACGTGAACCAACCTGGTCACGTCTGTGACACCAGCCAGGGCCGGCCCGCGGCCCCACTGGGCCCCGGGCGCCAGGCTCGCTCCCTCCGCGAAAACCGGGGCGCCTCAGTTTCCCCTCTGCTCTCAGCCCTTGCCTCGGACCTCCTGTGGACCGTGCTGTATCGTAATGGTGAGTCGCGGGCACCCCAGGAGCAAAGCGGCTCCCAGCCCACCCGCCCCGCCGCCTCAGGCCCGAGGCCCCGGAGAGACCCGAGGGGCAGCCCCGCGCCGGGAGCTCTCTCTGCTCCTCTCGGAGGAAGAGACTTGGTGCTGAAACGCCAAGTGCAGCGGACGCGTTCCAGGGAACTCCGGGTACGAGTAGAATGTACGTCTTTTCAGTGTTGTTTAATTTTGGTCAGAACGATCATTCTCGTTCATTTACGTATAACATATTAATACATTTGTTCACGTAGTGATGCGAGCTCCAATTTCCCAGCTCATTAATTTCAACAGTCTTAATTCCTCTCCGACTCACCGTTACAACATTAGGGTTTTGGCAGGCCCGTGTGGGTACACACCGCCCGGGCGGTGCCGTCCTCCCGGGGGCCTCCGCGCCATGTGGACGGTGGCCGGGCCACGGCCCCTGGCCCCCTGCCTCGCGAGAAGCTCTGGGCTGGGGGCCGCGGCGGGCCTGCAGGCCGGTCGGCGGCACCCGGGGCCCGGGCGTCCCTCTCATACGCTAAGATGTTGGGAAGACAATTATTTCAAATCACGGATACCTTTCCAGTTCCTTTTTTGAGCATTAGTTCATCAAAGTGAAATATGCCACCGACTTCACAAAAGGGCCAGTTTGTCTTCTCCACGGTAACGTCCTCAGCACCCAGCAGAGAGCCTGGCACATAGTAGGCGCTCAGTAAATACTGGTTGAATGGATTCATGTTTTAAAGGAGTGACTGGATTTGATTTTCACCGGGAGGAGCAAATACCAGAGCTGGTGTCTGAAAGAGGCCACATGACGGCCACTCAATTCAGCGCCTGTGGCCCCCGTGAGTCACAAAGAGCCACGCAGAAGATCGCGAGGCCTAGGGGCACGCACGTGGCCCCGCTGCTGCACACCTCGCAGGGCGGCCTACGCGGCCCAGAGGGACCCGGCCCTGGGCCGGCACCCGGAGTCTGCTCCACGTGGCCCCATCTGGGGGCCGCTGCGTCCGCAGGGTGCCTCCCTCTGCCCTCGGGGCCAGCCCTGCTCCCTCCTCAGTGTGCGAGGGACAGGACTCAGAGGAGCCGGCTCCCACCCGTTGTTCACACATGCACGGCCCCAGGCTGGGCGCACCCCTTTCCGAGCACAGCACAGCCCGGCGGGGCAGGGTCTGCTCTACCGGGCTGAGAGGGCAGCTCCGCCTCAGGACGCGGAGAGCGTGCTGGCTTTGCACTGGGCTCCGCGGGGGGCACGATGACCCGCCATCCCTGCCCCGAGGCCACTGTGCTGCCTGGGAGCAAGGAGGCCGCCAGCGCCGACGCCGGCAGGTGCACCCTGCTCTCCCGGCTGAGCCACGGCCGTGAAGGCCCGGCTGCTGAGTGGTCGGGACAGGGCCCCCCCCACGCCCCCCACTGCCTCTGCCCGGTGCCCCGGCGGGTCCCCTTCCTGAGGGGAGGACACGTGGGTGAGGTTGGAAGCAGGAGGCAACGGTTTTTCCCAGCGGGACTCTGTTACTCGGGGTGAGCCCCGGGGCGGGGGGAGTCCTTCACGTGGCTCCCGGGCAGGGGGTGGGGTGGCTCGCAAGGCGGCTCAGTGGGGGGGGGGAGCATGCACGGGCCACCGCAGGGGCGAGGACCCGGAGGGAGGGCCGGAGCTCCCGCCCCACGGCGCACCTGGCCTGCCCTGGGGGGGGGGGGGTGGCTGTGAGGGGGAGGCAGGGGGGGGGGAGTTCCGCCAGCCTCGGCGAGCCCTGGGGCCGGCGCGCCGCCCCTCACCTTGCAGTCCGTTCCCGTTGGCGCTGGTGCAGGAGGGAGGAGGAGAAGCTTGGGGCCGGACCACGGGCGCGAAGGCGCTCTTTTGTTTCACTGCAGAGATGACATTGGCAGGTGAGAATGAGAAAATGCTGTGTGTGCCGCTACAGTTTGAAGGGAGGGTGACCGAAGAGGCTGCCATGGTGGGGCTGGACGGCACTACTGCAACAAAGCAAACACGGTCAGCACGCGCGGCGCCGGCACGGCAACAGCACACAGAGAGGGCTCTCGGGGCCTCGCCTGGAGCGGCGGCCCCGACAAGACAAGCACGACACGCTTCTGGCTCAGCCGCTCTCTGGCTAACAGGCAAACGCTCGTGGGGGCTTTCCTTTCCGACCGGCAGCCCCGTCTCGTGCGGGTTTCCGCCGCGGCCCGGCGGGGCCCGCCGCGGGCCGGTCTGCCGTCGCCACGCGGACCCCCAGCCTCCGGAGCCCCCCTCCCTTTGGCTCAGCAGCTCACACCACAGAACAGCCAAGCAATGCACACATTTGACTCGGGAGTGAACATGGATCTATGTGATGACGTGTGACAAAAACAGACACTTACTGCCGTAGGGAGAGTTAGCGGAGGAGCCATTAAGGAATCCAGGCGAGCCCGGGACCCCTAGATTGGCCATGGCGCCAGTTCCATATCCATTCATGCTAGTGCTGACTGTGTTGTAATTGGACTGCTGGGGAGTACTGCTGGGGACGTAGCCTCGCGGGGACACGCTGCTTGTATTGCGACTGTAGCCGACTGTTAAAACCCCCCCCGGCCAAAAATAACGTTATTATCAGGGAGACAGACACTGGGGGGGGGGGTGCTTCCCCGCAAACCTCTGTCACATATGCAACATTTTCAATCGACCTTCCGCCGCGCGCCAGCCCCGGCGCGTCCAGCCAGCTCAGGTCACCTCGCCACGCCGGCCCCGCTCGGGCGCAGCTCCGAGCCCCGTCCTGCCCACACCGGCAGCCGGCCCCGCACGCTTCTGTCCGACCCACAGCTGCTCGCGGGTGTCTCTTTGGAAGCAATCCCCGACTGCTCGGGTTCAGGGGCTCCCCCCACGCTAGCTGAACTCCCGGCCTCTGCAGACCTTCAAATGACAGGGCTGACAGGGAGAGCTTGTTTGTGGCCGTAAGTCCCCAGGAAGGGCTGTTCTGGGGTCTCCGTCTGCACGGTTACCATTTCCCCGAGCGCGGGGCAGGCCGGGGAGCGGGGGCATCAGGCCCACCGCGGAGTGTGCGTGACCCGGAGCCGTGGTGGAGGCCTTCTCTGAGTCCGTACCGATTTGAGAGAGGAGGACTAAGACCTGCTCGGAACTGGCTCACACGACAGGGTCCTGCGACCCCTGGACGACAGGGTCCTGTGACCCCCGGACGCCAGGTCACCGCATACTGGGAGAAAGTGCACCGGTGGTGGGGGGGAGGAGGATGGGGGACACTGGGAACTCCTCTCCATTTACTCCTTCCAAGTCCCACCCCTGGGACGTATTCAAGAAGGGTCCCATCCACTTACTACCCCACGGCTGTCCTGTGGCTCCTCCCACCTTTCAAGGAAACTTCCAGCAAAAACCAGAATACTGAGCGGCAGCCCCGTGCCGTGGCAACAAACAAGTTCTGGGTTCTCTGGGCACTCCCCGCCCTGCGCTCGCCAGGCACGGCGGCCGGGAGGACCTCGCCGGGCATAGCCGAGGAGCATGGAGCGCCGCCCGCTTCCCCGCCGGACCCAGGACATGGGCAGCTGCCTCTAAGTCTCAAGCGTCCCTGGGAGCGTGCCCAGGGAAGGGGGTTCACCGGGCACGGCGGCCTACCTTGGTCGTTGGCTTGTGATGTCTCCGACACGTTGACGGCTAGCTGGCTGCTGAAGGAGTTCACGCCCATCATGCCCGTGTGCGCAGGGGCGTTGCCCAGGGCGGGGATCTGGTTGTGGTTGCGGGGCACGCTGTACAACGCCTCGGCAATGTCAGCTGCTCGCTTCAGGATGATCTCCTAGGGCGGGAGGGAGGCACCCGGTCTGCCTCCAGCTCCCACATGCCCCTGGGGAGCGCAGGCCCCCTCCACCCTGCCCCACGAGGTCAAATGACGGGGCGGTGTTCCCCCACCCCTTGGTCCAGGCGGTGACCAACTGATTTTGGAGCAGGAAGAGCCTCCCTTGGGAAGACGGTGTGACGGTGCTTCTGAGCGGGGACACCCGGTCCGTTCTGCATCCACAGTCCATAGGCCCCCGAGGGGTGCACAGAAGTGGGGGAACGCACCGCACCGAGAGTCCCAGAAGCAGGCCCGTATCTAGAGTGCCCTTGAGTCTGCCCCCCAGAGCCCTCCAGGCAGCATGAGGAGGGGCTGTGGGTGCCCATCCTTCCCTCCCACGCCGGGCCACGCCAAGCTGTCTACCACCGAATCCACCAGCCAGATTTCCAGGTGGTTCCCCGTCCCATGACATGTTCTCCCGCTTTTGCTTCCTGACCCTGTCTCGTCATCTCCTACTTGAGTACTTCGTGCGAGGACAAAAGCAGGACGAGGAAGGCTTTCTCCTCTCGGGCTCACTGTGAGTACTTAGGAACGGGCACCTGTGTGCCCCAAAAGCCCGCGGCGGGCCTGGGGCTGGCTGGTCCTCCAAGGACACGGTCGCCCGGGAAGGGGGTGGGCCCGTCCGGCTGCCGGCCGCCTACCTGGTTGTTGTGGGGCATTCCGTACAAGGCTTCTACCAGATCGGCCGCCCTCTTGAGTAATACTTCCTAAAGGAAAAGCAAACGGGGGTGATGCCCCTGGAGGAGCCAGAGCGCCGCTCTTCAGAGAGAGAGCTACAAACTCACAGTCCCATCTGCAGGGAGGAGAGACCCGCCACCCACCAAAATCAGCCCCATCCCGACCCCGCGGGGTTGGGGGGTGGTGACCAGTCCCCGGTTCCGTGCGGGGGCCCGAGCGAGAGCCGTCCGGCCCGCACCGCGGCTCCTCTGTGCGGACGGGCCAGCGGAGGGGCGCGGGCCGGCGGGAGGGCTGGCGCGAGCGAGCCCCGTCCGTGCCTGAGGTTTAATGACGGAGCCTTATGGGTATTAAACACACACACACGTGGCGGAGATATGAAAAGCCCAGGCTCCACGTTTGCCTGTTAATTCCTAGCACTTTAGTGGTGAAGAACAATAAGTAATTTCCCATATCTTAATTAAACTGGCAGAGTCCTTAAAGACAACATCTCACCCCTCATTCACGCCCCAAATTTGCAAGTGAGTTCAGTGCTT
>NC_137902.1:2790000-2807500 GCF_963455335.1 Martes martes | reverse complement strand
ATAAAAGCAATGATTATTTCTAATCTATAATTAGACAGGAAGAAAGTCAAAGGGTTACTCGATCTATTGCAAGAACGGCCATGCAGGCAGAAAGTTGCAAGTCTTGGGGCCATATATAGCAATCACCACTGTCATGATCACTGTCTACATCACGCGGTGCTTTCCACCCTGGCCAGGGATTTATGGGAAACTGGCAATTATGACATATGTCCGGCTATTGCTAGGTTCAGATTTATCCCTGTGGTCCTTTTCTGTCTAGCATATTGCCTGAGCACAAACCAGGCAGGAGGAGCACTTATTCTTGCAAAGCTTTAATAATCTGTGAATGGCTGACTACAAACTGATGTAGAGCGCTATCATTCCACCAGCCTCACGGAATTGCCGGCCACAAATAGTAATTAATCTTTTTATCCCTCAAATTGTAATTTTGACTATGAACTGTGCGCGGCCATAAATCAGCAGCCCGCGCGCTGTATACAGTGCATGAATCACGGCCGGGACTCCGTCCGACCGCACACTCTGTGTTTAACAAGCTTTATAAGGAGCCATTGGGCTTTATTATGGCTCTGCCTGACTCCAACAAAAACTGAGCCCGGAGGCCCGGGGACGTGAGTTAAGATGAAAATACTTATTAGAGTACATTACTTCTTGATGTAGATATCGTTTTCCGCGGAGTAACGCCACGGAGCGTGGCACGACATAAATCAGGGGGTTTTCGGAGACTAATAGGACCTGCCGCCATCTATTCATTACGCGGCCCCCAATTTGGACCATCACTCATTAGTCAGCACGTAATTTGATGATTAACAGCACCGACTCAGCGGGTCTGCAAGCGCGTGGGGAGCACAAAGGCGCCGGCTTCGAGGAGCGAGGTTAGAGGCGCTCTCTGGAAGCGCTCTCCGAAATAACTGGTCACCTTCTCCGCGAGCGCCCGTGTCCATCCCCGTGGCAGGTCCCGGGCGCGGCAGGGCCGGACGCCTCGCGTGCACACGCTGGATAACACGCCCGTGAGCTGAGGGCCACAATGCGATCTGACATTCCATCATACATCCCGGAGACAAAGGTCCGCACAGGAATGTGAAGTAAGACATTTTCTTGTTAATAAAGCATTGATCCGACGTATTGATTTTACATGACACGGCTTTGGCTGCGACTCTGCCCTCCTTTTTCTTTGCAAATAGTAAAGCTCTTCAAAATGCCTCGGCGTGTGTGACACGGCAAAATTCCTAACTCTCCGTGATGTAAATTCTATATGTGTAAAACCACTTCATAATCAAACCATTAATCATCAGAAGCTGTCAGCGTTGACTTGGGGGACAATTTGTCATGTCTCTGCCCGGGCCAGGACCAGGGTGTCATGGCAAAAGTGCAGCACGGCCGCCTGGCCGATGGGCCTCACCCAGCGACTTGGCCCAAAAAGGATGAGATAAAGTATTACATTTCTTGATGAGGGAACAAAAAGGGTGGCCCACTGTGCATTTCTAACGTGTCAGGCTTTCTCCTCTCTCCCAGCTAATCACCATGACTGTTTGACTTAATGAATCGGCCTGATGAAAGGTGATCAGAAAAGATAGATAGGCGGCCACTATTGATTTCATGCAAATGGCCCTGACAGGTGATGGGCACTTTAATGCAAGCTTTCAGAAGCTTTATGACTTGTAATAACCATACACTCTCATTCGGGGAGAGACATTTTCCAATGTTTCAGTTGAATTGATAATTCTCCTTCTAGGACCGAGACGATTCTAAAGCGGTACAAATACGAGGCTACCTTTCACCTCCCGCCGCGGCCCGAGACGCTCCCACCCCGCGCGCCGCCAAGAGCAAGCTGGCCGCGCCACCGGACACTCTTGGAAGAGGCCCTGCTGCTGTGCGCCCGGCGGATCCCTACCACCCCCTCACCCACCCCCCAGGCCAGGCCGGGCCCCACAAAGGGCGGGGGTGGCGTGAGCACCACGGGGGCAGCCTGAAATCCCACCCGGGCCGCGGGACTCGGCTCCCGGACACCCGAGGAATTTAACATGGGAAGAATTAGAAAAAATGGCCCTCGTCTTCCGATTCCGGGAGGAGTGGCCCACGCTCGCGGTTCGCGGAGGCTTCCGAGAGCCCGTGGTGGGTTCAGAACAGCCGCCCTCGGCGAGGCCTTCCGAGCACCGCACCGCCCCGGAGCCCGGCACGCGGCACCTGGCGGGCCCGGGAGCCGCGCAGACGTCCCCGGCAAATGCCGCGCGTGGAGGAGAAAGCGCAGGGCCCCGCGCGCACCCCGCAGCCGTCGGCACGCCGAGTGGACAGGCGAGGGCCCAGCCGAGCCAGGGCAGGGCTCCGGCACGTCCAGTCACAGAGCACCGAGCCAGGCCAATCAATACCACTTTCCTGTTTCAGAACTGGGTAATTATGAGGGGGAGAGATTGCCTGACCTTTCACCTGCACTGCATTACTTTGCTGATATTAAGATAAATTGCCTGATTTTGGGTAAACATATGCTGCAATTCAAACTGTCAGCACTGGTTTGCTCAGGAATAATTTGTATTGATCTCCCGGCTTCTTCCCAATTTTGCTTACTGACCTCGTGGATAATTAGAGAAGGAGCCTTGGGTGAGCTCAAGTCGGGGATGAAGAAGAAATATGAAGAGGAATAAAGCAAATTTGTTTTATGTTAATATTTGTGGGTCCTCCTGCCGCCCTCACATCTGTCAGCATCAGGAGAGCCGTAAATTAATGTACTTGGTTCCTGAGCAATTTATTCCGAGGAATAATGTAGCAGCTTGCTTAGTGTCTGAACATGTGTCACTGGGTTAAATTAATTTAAACTCTGCCTTAAACACAACAAAAACAAATGTTATTTTCTGCTGAAGGGGAAAAAAACAAGACATTCCTCAAAACGTGTTCTAAGCTTCCAACTTACCGCGCGGGTGTCTGCGCGTCTGCGTCGGAGATGGTGAGTTTCGTAATAAGCCGCCTCCCCCGCCCCCCGGAAGTAATTAGTGCCCATTATTTGTTCCGAATTCAAATCTCGCTACCATGGGCCACTGCGTATAAAAGAGATGGATGTATGCGCAAAATTATATCATTTAAGATATGTCAGATTATAAGGCTGTTGTATCAAAAGTCATAAAACAAATCTCCCTTGTGAAATATCTCTTTATTAACCGTGCCATAAGATATTAACATTCCTCATTTAGTGGAGGGCCTTTTATCTGTTTCAAATACATTATTCGTCCTTTTAGAGATAAACTGTATTAATATCCATTTGAGTAGGCTACCGCGGCCTAATGCATAGTAATTTTTGTTGGAGAGCTTTTATTTTAGAATAAGAAAATTACACAGCAATAAAACCTGAATGAATCAGAAGCTAGAATAGCCGGGAATCACATTCCATGCCAAATGGGGCAAGCAATCAGGCAGCCTGTAGAAGCCAGATATCCGGCTCTCATACGCAGGCCAGCATCCCGCGCAGGCCATACGCACAGAGCCTGACATGGCCACAGACAGCCCGGGACTCCCCCATGCCGCAGCAGCCTACAGCGTGGGGCGGATACATATTTAAATATATCTGAGTGTACCAGAGTTAATCTCGTTACTTTACATGCATTAAAGTCCTAACAGAAGCAGCATTCTAAATATTTAAGTCATGCCCGCGTACTGGGGGATTAATCATAGCGCAATTGATAAAACGTTAACGGTCTGTGATGTCAGTTTAGGTCGGGACTGCCAGAGCGCACGTGGCGGCGGAGTGCGGCAGCGGGCCCTGGGCCGCACCTGCGGCCGCCACGACCCGACCGACCTGCCCGCTGCGATCAGAACCACGCCGACCGGTCCAAGTCGGCGGGCTTTTGTTGCCCGGGACATACATGGCCCAGTGTTCGTTGTGATGGCTTCATGGAGCCATCCAGCCCTGCCCTGAGGTCTGTGTTCATCTCTAATCCCCCCAAAATGTGTATGATCATCTCATTAGGCTCAAACAGCATGTCCATGAGGGTATAATCCTGCTCAGTTAAGCAAGGGGACATGCCCAGGGCCTCGGAGCTGATCACACGCCAGCAAAACCGCAGCCTGGAGAACACAGATATTTGGGGCCAGTGGTGTTTTCCTACAAAAAGCAGCTCCAGGAAAGAGACCGTCTTAAGTCCAGTCCGTTATCTGACATTTATTAAGCAGCTACTATATGCGGCAGGGCGGGGGGGCGGGGGGACTCGGCGGTGGGAAAGCTGCCCCCGAGGGCTCCAGGGAGTGGCAGCCGTGAGCAAAGGCCACCCCTCGGTGGCGGTGGCCGTGGCGGCGGTGTGGTGGGCTGCCTGCCCAGGGCGCAGGGTCCTGTCCCTGCCCCCTCAGCTCGCGGCACCCTGCCTGCTCCCAGAGACTGGGCTGCAGCAGGAGGGAGGGAGGGATCGGGGTCACAGAGCTCCCCTGTGGTGGCCACCTCCTGCCCAGCCCCGCCGGGGAGACCAGGGGACCGGCCCAGCATGTGCCCCAGACTAAGTGCTCTTCCAGCCGCGCTCCTGGTTTTAAAAGCAGCGGGCCTTCCACGCTCCAGGGGGGACAGTCACAGGTAAAAAACGCGCCGCCTTCCGCGTCGCGTCTCTATGGTTTAAGCGGAAGCCCGGCAAGCTCAGAAAGGTAGAGCAAGTTTTAGGTTTAGCACAGACGTTCCTGCTGCCTGAAAAACCTGCCCACGACAATAAAAACAGGAAGACATTCATTTGCTTCATTCCAGCTGCTGGTTGGAGCTATTAAATGAGTTCCAGTTTCATTTCAATAATGACCATCTTCCTGTAACTTCCCAATCCTGCATTTGTCATCGTGCAGTCATTTTCCCGCTACAAACAGATCCTCGTAATGAGGCCGTTTTTCACATTAGCAGCATAACTACATAATAACATCTGCAGTTCCTTTTCCGAGGGGCGAGAGCGCGCTTCGATGAAGGCAACGGGGATTGTTAAGTAAGATCTAGTGTATTTCACTACCGGGATACCCAGACCCTGCCCCGACAGACCGCAAGCCTTCAGTGTGCCTGAATGAACACAGGTTGTAATGTGTAAAAATTAAATAAAGTAAAATTAAATTGCTCAATACAAAGACATCCCTCTAGAGGGTGTTAGTGATTTCAGTGACAAAGTGCTATTTGCTGACAAGTAGTTTACACATTAACCAGCTGAATCCAAGGGGGGGAAATGCCAATAGCAATTATATCACCTTGAGGTTATTAAATGTCCCACTGATAAGTAACTAGGTGAACTTGACCAGGTGATAAACACTGCTGTGAGGAAATGATCGCACAGTGAAGAATGTTTCTCTGTCCTGCTGCTTCTCCAGATAGCTTTTCTTTCAAAAATGACTGTATAAAAAGTTGCATTAAAAATGTGTGGCCGCTGAGGACAAAACTGGGTACTTAGCTCCCCACCAGTACCTCGCACCCCCCCGGCCCCCGCCCCCACGCCGCATCACTCCACCTCCAAAACGTCACGCCAGGTCTGCAAAGGCCTGTTTTCTCTCCCTTTTTTAGGCGTTAAAATGACGCTAAGTTCTCCACTTCATCATCAACTGTCTCCTCCAAGCGCATTTCATCTATAAGAAATTCAGATGCTCGGGAAATTAAAATTTCAAAGATCTGCTGCAAAAAAAAATCAATGGGGCGAGATCAATGCTCATAGAAATTTCATGAACTTTGAACTGATCCGGGATGATGATGAGAGGTGCCTGGAGTTTCAGGCGGCCGACGGCTCCGGCGCGGATGAACAGCGGCCGGCGCGGCAGAGAGGAGGGCCGCGGTGCGGATGGGTTTCGCTTTCATATTTTGTCCGACAAAAAAATTAATTTTTAGTCTATTTCAGTAACAAGCAAAAATAGAAAAAAAATCTGCCTTCCCGACGCGACGTGTAATACCCCCACTTCTCAGGAACACCTAATGCTTCGCACGTTAACGCGCCTACGAAATGAAATCGGTTCCCTTTGCAGCCGATTGCAGGTGCAAATTAATATTGTAAAATGAAGATCAATACGCGGACAGGGCCGGATCAATACCGGCTAAATTATTGCTGCATTTTCCTCCTCATTCAAGATGAGTTGTGTTTTCCTCTCAAAGTCAATACTTTGCAGCTTTTCTCATTAATTTCTCAATAAATTTGGCAATGAATTTCAATCACAGAACTCGGCAGGGTGAGCCAGGCATTGTGGCGCGCCTGGGAAACACAAAGGCCACGGTGGCCGCGCCCCACTCACCAGGGGGTGCTGGCCCAAGAGCCACCCACGCCCGGCCCCCGGGGTGGGAGCAAACGGAAAGACTCCGGGTCGCCCGTCGTGGGCGCTGAGCAGCTAACCCCGGGGTGCCCTCCCCGGCATGACTTGGCTCTCCCAGGGTCCCCGCCGCGGGCAGGGGCGGCTCCGACCGGCCCGGGGTCAGCCTCCAGCTCGCACAGCCGCTACCCCAGCAGCCCCTCCGACCCGCCAGCTGAAGGGTACTTCCTGGAAACTAGACTTCCAAGGATGGGAAAAGCGCCACACTTGACTTCTCCGTGGAAGTCAGGTGCCTCCTCATTGGAGCGGGGAACATGTTCTGGTGTTCACGCCGACAGCCCTAGCCGGCCTGTGCACGGGGACCCACTTCCATTCACCGGCGCCTGGCAGCGGATGGCGGCATTGTGATGTGACACCAAATGCAGAAAAGGGGACAGCTCCTCTTCCTTGTTCCCAAAATAACACCCGTGCTGACAACTTCTGGATTGCGTTCAAACCATTCTGTTTACATCCCTCAAAGAATGCGCAGGATCCCAGCTTTTGTAGTCGTGTGGGAACGGCACCCACCCAGCCCAGCCGGCGGCTGAGGAAACCCTGGTCCCATGGCCTGTAGGCGGCTCTCACTCTTAGGGTGGCTTTCTGTCCCCGGGGACAGGGAGCCGGGTCCCCGCGGTGGCGGCTCTGGGTGGGGAAGGGGTGCTGTCCCGTGAGCCCCTCCTCCCCCCACCAAGGCTGTTCTGATGCACGTGAGCGCCCTGTGCGCGTGCGAGGCCGGTGGGGCTCGCCGCCACCTGTCCTCCTGTCCTTAAGAAAGAAAAATCCAGTGTCCTGGTGCTGCTCTCTTAGAGAGGCTTTTTCCTGGAAAGGGTCTTGAAACCCAAAGAGGCAACGCAACGCTCTGTGGAGAACCGTCCTGGCGATGGATTTGCACACTTTAAAGCAGCGTGAAACGTCCGTGCCTGCGGAAGCTGAAGAATGAGCTGCCCCGGGATACCCCCTCCAGGGCCGAGGAGCACCCGCCACGGAGGGACCCCACCCCGCGCTTCCGGCCACCCCCAGGGCCCACGCGCCCGCCCGCTCACCCGCCGGGGGCAGTCGTCCTCCCCGGAGGTGGGGCCGTCCCCCGTGTCCCACGCCTGCCCCCCCCCCACACGAGTGTGCGGAGCTGCTCAGAGACATGAGGCCTGTGGAACTTCCGGAAGAGAGAGACCAGCACGCAAGGGATCACAACACTGTGGACTCCGAGAAGCCACAGTGAATGGAACGCTCCACCCGTCCACTCAGAAACTTGTTCCCGAGCGTTTCGCAGCAGCATCACCCGTGACGCCCCAGGGTCGGCGAGCTGAGGTCTCTCCGAGGGGAGGAAGACTACTAAGTCACACAAAGGAACGGTGTCCTGAGGCGACCCCGCACGCGGCCTCCGACACGGGACGAGGAGGGAAAGACGCCGGTCCCCGTGAGATGCCAGGAGCAGGCGACGGACCAAGCGGGAGGTGAAAGGGGTGCCCGGGAGCCACGGGTGCAGGGGGAGGGCGGGAGGAGCCGGGCGCAAGGGCTGAGGCGCGGTTCCTGCCCCTGTGATTAAGGCGCTGAACCAACAATGGTCGCGCACTCTCGTGAGTGCGCTACAGCCCGCGCACCGTACAGTGTGCGGGACTCTGAACCACAGCCGCATAAACATCTGGATTTTAACCGAGGCCGATCGGGGTCAGAACACGCGCTCCGGCTACCCCCACGGAGGGGAGCTGCTCCCACGCTCCGAGTGCGCCGGCCGGTCGCGGGCTTCAGCGCCTGCGAGAAGAAGGGTGGCCCGTGCCCGAGCCCGGCAGCTGCGGCGTGGGCACAGTGCGGGGACGGCGCGGGGTGGAGGGCAGGCCTCCCACTCGGAGCAGCACGTGGCTTCCCAGCACGACCGCTTCTCCAGTCTCCACGCAGACTCTCTACCTCCTGGTTTTCCGGAACAGGAATGTTCTAAGGCAAAGTCTTTAAAGACCTCACCGAGGTGAACGTAAATCCTGGACTCCCCCGGCCACGGTCCTCGAATGCGGGATTCTGGGTCCGGGCTCACACAGGACAGCCCTGTGTCCGCACAAGAGGCCCCCACTGTACTGGGATCAGCAGCGCTCTGTGGCCTCGCGGGGACTCCCTGCCACCCCGGCCCTGGCCGCTCGGGCGCTCCCCCAGACTTGCTCCCTCTGAGCTCACACTTGGCCCGTGCTCCTCCCTCTGCCCGGAAAACCCCACCCCCATTCCCTGGCGCAGGGGGCTGCTGCCCGGCCCCTCCCCCACAGCGTCTCTACTGGAGGTCTCCCTCCTGAAAGACCCACCGTGCCTCCGCTGGCCCTTTTCTCGTAGAACCCAGCACCTTTCCGGAGTTCACTTCTTTTCTACATCCTGTTTCGTTCCCATGAGCCTCGGAGTCCCCGGGACCATACACGTGCCTCCATTTGCCAAGAGCCCCCTGGAGCAGGCGTCAGGCTGCCGGGAAGAAGGCGCGGCTCCTTCCTCTGGGGAGGGTCCCCCTGCCCAGGGCGGCCCGGCCCCATCACTTCTAAGACCAGCTGCCTCCCTCCTCCTGGCGCCTGCAGTGCCAGAGCCAAGTACCTGCTGCAGGCGGGCGCCAGGGACGCCCTGGACGTTTCCGGACACCGAGCGCAAAGCCCAGATCACGCTGACGGGAAGCTTCAACGTCACATCCCGGGACACCATGGTCACCTTCCATGTTGTTCCCGTCGGGGGCATCTTCCGAGGGCAGAGGACAGGAGTGATGCGAGCGGCTGCAGAGTTCTTGGCGGGTAAAGAGCAGGGGTGCGTGGGGACGGGTGGGCACACGGCTCGGGCACAAAAGGCGTTCACCACCACGGCGCCTGGACAAAGCCCACGTGACCTGGGGCACAGTCGTGGAGGCTGTGACGACAGACCGTCGGCGGGAGCTCCCCACAGGCAGGGAGCCGCGTGACGCTCCAGCCCCCACACCTCGCGCACGTGTCCCTTGCCTTCGTGGTGTTTAAACGAGTCACCCCTGAATTAACCTCCGCTGTAACTGGTGACAAGCCCACGCGGCCGTTTTACAGGCTTTAGCTTGGGAATACCCAGCGGTGTGACGCCCAGCTCGCGGCGAAGCGTTCGTCTGTGCCGCCCCCGTCGCGAAGGTGCTGCCCCGCGGAAGTGCTGGAGTCGCCCCCTTGGCCTGGAGGCTTGTCCGCCAGCCCAGCACCACGGCGCCGGGGAGCTCATGTGGGGAGTTTCCAGACTGGTGACCTGCCCCTTAGGAAAAGCACGAGCTGGTCCCCAACGCCAGCGCTGGAGTGATTTCCGCAGTAAAGCCTCCGGCTGCCACCAGCGCCGGGCACCCAGATTCACAAGAATAAGGAGGACGGTTGCACGTTGCGGGCCACCAGCCCCTCCCCCTACCGGCCACTGTCCATGGGGCTGTGACAGGGAGGGCCAAAGGGGCATCCAGCCAAGGGCCTCCTCCTGGGAGAATAAGGGATGACAAGATGGAGAGGGAATCCAGCAGAATCCCCCACATCCAACTGCCTCGGTGCCCTGACCTGGGTCCTCGAAGGTCCTGGATGCTCTCAGAGGGGGACAGGGCCCAGCCCCTGGGGCCCACGTGGTCAGGCAGTCGGACCTCGGTGTGTGGGAGATGTCAGGAAGGCCCACCTCATGAGGACAGGGAAGGGGGCCATCCGCCTAGAGAAGAGTCACACCACCCCCCGGCTGCCCCTGAAAGGAACTTTCTCCAAAGATTTACAGCAACGCTCCCCACGGTCTGCAGTGGCCGGCTGTCTCCACGGCAGTTTCTGTATGTAAAATTTAACACGGTCCATAGTGAGGCTTCCTCGAGCACACGCACCGTCACACACGCCCTCGGGCCCCTTGTGGAGCCGAGTTATTTCCCAGGCTCAGCAAGATCGTCCGCAAACTTCTGTTTTGGCGGGGAGAGGGGCAGAGCAAACAGCCGTGTCACTAACAGCTTTCCGTTTTGTTGTTTTTACAGAAAAACCATTCTACAAAAGGAATTACTCGGTTTGCGTTTTCTACCATGAATTAAAAAGGCCCAACTGATGTGGATGATAATTTTTTAAACGTACCTTGTCTCAGGCTGAGCTTCTGGGATCCGAGTCTCTACTCGGAACAAGCGAGTACGGACGGGTCTGCAGACCTTCCCCCAGCTGAAGCCGAGGGAGGCCCTGAGCCTCGGCAGCCTCCCTGTCCCCGCGCCCGGCGCTCCCTGCCCTGTGCCCAATGTTCAGCCGCTCTGGCCAGGTGGGGGGAGCCCATGGCTCCCTGAATGCGGTGAGCCAGAAAGAAAATACAAATAAACAGTAGCGTGGGTTCTGCTGCTTCCTGGGTCACCGTGCGACCAAGTCCTTCTCTTGAGTGTGAAAGGTCGGCAGTGCTCCGCGTCCGGCTCCCCGCCGGCCGGTCCGTTCCGACACCGCCCTTGGTCTTCACCGTGGAGCGCGTGGGCTTCCGCCGGCTTGTGTGATCTTAGTTTACCTCTTATCTCTGCTTGACCCTGCACTCAGGTGGACTGTGGTCACTTCGCTGTGCTTCTATGTGGTGGTCCCCGTGGTGCCCGCCCCAGTGCCCTTCCTGAGCTGTTTCTAGAAGTGTGGCCAGCATCCTTGCTGTCCAGAGACTCGAATGAAACCACCGCTCGAGGCTCCATCGGGTCCCATGAGTCCCCTCCCCAGGGCCCCCGGGAGGGCGGGGGAGCGGGACCAGGGACCCCGCTGGTGCAGGGGGCCGGGCGTGTGGAGGGGGCCAGGCCTGCCGCCTCCGCCCGTCCACGTCTCGACAATCACTGAGTGAAACCCGGATGACCCTTTTGTCCTTTGGGGAAGATAAATGGCCGTCTCCTCTCTGCGACATTTTGTCGGGTTTGGTGCTGGAGAGTCAATACCTTCACCTTGACACGGAAACTTTGTGATTTATCAGTCGGCTTCCCCTCCTGGGTGAGCGCAGCCCCGGAAAGTGCAGCCAATCGGGGCGCCGGGAGCCGACTTTGGTCACAGCCACTCGGAAAACCACCACAGCCCCTCCGATGACAGACAAATGTGTCTTGTTAGCAACTGCCCAAAAGCGCTTGACTTGTACTAATAACAAAAAGGCCATGCTGGTCACCGTGGGTCCAAAGACGGAGCACCCTGTCACCAGCCTGGTTGGGAAATTAGCAAATAATGTTCTTTTCCTTGATAAATGGGTGACAGCTCCCTCTCACCAATCATTTTTAACATTTTGATGCATGCCTATGATCCCACTGGAGAAGCAGAAAAGTTTACTGGCCCTCAATTTTCAGATGATGAATGGAAGTCTCTAAGTGTGCGATTTCTGTATGAGGTATAGTTCATTTTAAGCAATTCTAGTAAATGGGTGTCACTGATTAGGACAAATAGTCTACTTGTGCAATAGCACAAGCGGTGTGTCTCATTCTCCGGGCCTCCTTCGAGACAGGAGAGAAGGGGACAGCCCTGACCCCGGGAGCCCTCCCAGCGCTGCTCCCACGGAGGGCGCGCAGCCCAGTGTGCACACTCCCTGCGCCGACCCGGCGTGCCGGGCACACGAGCCACTGGCGACCCCGGGTCACGCTGTACCGTGCCGAGGACACTGGGGGGCACTTCCCTTCCCCTGTGGCCCCGAGAGCCCTGCAAACGACCCCAGCGCGCACCCTGTCCCAGGCAACGGGCAACGGTCTGCCGTGTCCCGCCAGCAGGTGAACGAACAACGGACGCCGCGGCGGGCCGGGTGAGGTCGGGTGAGGCGGCTGTCCCCGCTCTCCAGCTCTGGACGGGTCTGGACGCGCCCCGAGCTGCACACACAGCCCCCCTGCCGCTCCTCACAGGAAGCCGAAGGCCGTCCCACCAGGGCCGCCGCCACCCGTGGGTCCCCTCCGACCACTGGGGAGGAACCGTGACACCCACCCGGGGCGCTCACGGAGGGGAACAGGCGGGGACCAGCCAAGACGCACAGGACCGCACCGGCCAGGGCAGGCCGCTCGATGGGCCGGAAGCCTCCCCAGACCCCAGGGCCCGTAATTACAGTATTTGTCTCTCTACCAGACCCACCTACGTGGTCAAAACTCTGTAACTCCGGTAATCAGGGGCTCACGTGGAAGAGAAAGCAGAAGTGCTCAGGGCAGGCACCGTAAAAATAGTACGATCTGTGCAGCACGATTTGAAACCACTTGGGCTGTGGGTGCAGGGAGTCTGTGCGCAGAGCGCCGGCCTGGGGGACGGCCAGGGGGTGCTGGCTGCGGTCGAAGGCATTACTGACTGTGCAGCGTGTCACCGTGCGGTGGATGGAACCAGCTCTGAACGCACACAAAAGACCTTTAAAACACTTCAGAGACATGAGTGCCTTTCAAGGGGGTGCCGGGAGGCGGGGTGAGCGGGGGAAGCCTGCCAGTGGGGACCAGAGGCCCTTGGCAAGGAGACACTCCCCCTCCCTCCCCCCAGCACCAGGACAGCCCCTGAGGACAGCACCGTCCCCACTTCGACACATTGCCCGCTTAAGGTACCATCTAACTTAAAAAAGAAAGCACACACACAGAAACGCTGTATCGGAAAGAACACAGACTGTTTGCCGTTACTGGCTGAGTAATGATGTCACAAGCCGGAAACTGAACGCACATCTTCATGCAGAAAACCATCGCTTTCACGTCCCCGTCAAGGAAACGCGGAGCAGACGCACGGAGTCGAGCCCCGGCTGCACATGCCAACTGCCGATGCCTTGGTTCGGAGGGGTTTGGCCATTGGCAGGCAACATGTTGACTCCCGGTACTTTGTGAGCATTTCTTTAAAGGAGCAGACGAGACCTCTCAGGTGAGGCCAGCCAAGCATTCAGGTGCAGGAGGTCAGCTGTGAGCGGCCCCCGCCCCAGCTACACCCCGGGATCCTGTGGAAGGCGAGCCACCGCCAACCAGCCCTCGCTCTTCTACGGGACAGGAGAGCCTTCTGCCGCGTGGACACTGGGAGAAA
Organism: Martes martes; assembly: GCF_963455335.1. Taxonomy (NCBI): domain Eukaryota; kingdom Metazoa; phylum Chordata; class Mammalia; order Carnivora; family Mustelidae; genus Martes; species Martes martes. Next base: position 2,794,280 of record NC_137902.1, on the reverse strand, counting down.
ACAGTGATACCCACACTGGTGCGGGGACGCCTCCCTCCTGGAAACGTGTCTGTTAACTTGTTCTTGTTCTCACAGAATTCCAATTAGAAGCACACAATTTTCAATTTGTCTTAATCGAGTAACACCGTGATGCCTATATTCTAATTAAAAAATAATTTCTTTCATTGCTCTTAACAGTTTGATGTGTTTCTCCTGGTAAAGTTGTACACGTGAACCTGTCCAGTTTGCCCTTTACCATGAGTTTCTCAGGTAGGACGACTTGCCAGGGCCATTTTAATGATTATCAAACAAGCAAATGATACACTCTTAGACAAATATTAAAACAAGCATTGCGCTCAGTTATTAATTTGCACTATTCACTTTTAAATGCAGCAAATATCTCATTAATTTAATTTTAGGTGCCCACCCGTTTATATCACATTTTACAGTCTAAAAGGCAATTTACTATTAACTGGCAATTACATACAGAGTGATTGTTAATTCTGCTCCTAAGTGCTAGCCGCTTGAAAATTGTTCTCTCTCTCTAATTTTTGACCTTCTTGCAACAGGGGTGAGGCACACTGGGAATACAAAGGACTAGTATGGAAGAGCCGGACATGTCATTTGTGACTCATTCTTTTAATTCACCGTGCTAATCAAGTGAACTGCCACTACCTCCCAGGGTAATTGTGCCTTTATAGTAGTTGAAAGCAGCAGGCAGTAGGGTCTGGATGGATTGGCTCGGCCGACCTCCCCTTCCCAGGGCGGGGGCAGCAGAGAGCGCCCGCACCCACTCTGGGTTGACTAATCGGGTCTGGTTCTGAAAAATCTGGTGTTTCTCAGATCGCTGTAAACAGATCATTGAGGCCTTTTGCCTCTGGCGGGCGGGCGGGGCCCCTCCTCTGCGCACAGGTCCATTATCCCAGGCCTGGCCCGGGAAGGTTCCCTGCGAGGGTGTCCCGGCAGCCTCCGGGGCTGATGGGAGCCAGATGCCCAGGGGACAGCGCCCTCCCTGAAGGGGCTGCCCGCGCGGGGTCCTGACGTCCAGAAGGGTTGGCTCAGTTTTCAGCGGGGGCCGTGCAATTCCCCGTGATTGCTTCATTGTCCCCATCAATTTCAGGGCAAATCAGACAGAAGCTTCCAGGTCAGACAGGCTATGACCCCACCTTTCCTCTGCTCCCTGAGAGTGTACGGGCCCCATATCCCTTACACAGTGTTTGAAATGTATATTCCCGTTAATGATCGGGGTGTGGGGGGAGGCAATAAATTAGCCTCCCGCTAGGAAAGGCTGAGCTCACTGAATGGCTTCATTGAAACGCCCATTTGTGGGAGAACTCTTGACAGAGGAAATCCCCAACGCCTTGGGCAGCAGGGGCCCCGGACCAGTGTCCCCAGAAGCCCAGTCTTGGGGTGCCCGCGACGTCCACAGCAGAAATGGAAGACAGCTTCAGGCTGACGGGCTCAGCAGGCGCTCACCGAAGGATCGCCCTCACCCCAAGCGGGGAGGAGGGGAGCCCCCGGGGTGCCGGCGTCCCGCACAGAGAGCCACCCCAACACCCAGCCAGCCCTGACCCCGGCAATGCCAGGCCCTGCTCACGTGACACCTGCCCTCCCTCACTCAGTCACTCTGCGCCTGTTTCCAAAGCTCAGCCCGGCCCCGCGGCCATCAGCAGGCGGTGGGGGGGCTGCCTGTCTGGCCACTTTCAGCCACGCTCACTGTGGTGCCTTAAGCCAACCAGGACGCTAGGTCCTGTGGCAGACACGGGAGCCCACACATCATGTGGCTCATGAGCGGACAGCAAACGTCTCCTCCTTGGAAGGACTGGGGACCCCGGTGGCCGTTACCCTGTCACAAAAGGTACCACTCACCGCATGCCCCCCAGGGCAGATGCATCCCTAAGTTCTCCCTGACTCCCACAAAACCCGTGGTGGGGAGGCCGAGGAGTAGGTGGGATGCAGTGAGGTCAGGAGGCCCAGGGTCCAGATCCTCAGGCCAACACTGGGCAGAGCCGAGGCTCCCAGGGCGCAGCTCACAAGCCAGAGGCCCATGGGGCTGTCGTACCCCCCAACAGGAAGCACTGCATGGGGTGTGGAAAGGGTGCAGGGGTACGACGACAGCTCACACACAAGGCTGGGCCCACAGCAGGTGCCGGAGGCCCCAGCGGGCACAGGATGGGACTCTGGCCACTCCTCCCAGACACCGGCGCCATACTGCACCGGCCCCACGGGGCTCGCTTGTTGGAGTCGTATTGGGGCTCACTAGATGCTCATGTTTCAGAACCCTGTTATGCGTGGGACACACGGGGGGCCTCGCAAACTGGAAGAGCTGCCCTTCTCAATATCTGGGTTTTGCCAGGAAGCCAAGAGCATCCGGACCGCAGGACAGGCCCAGGGACGGCCACCCAGAGCTCTATCGCTATGGGACTTCCCTTGGTTCCTGCACCGTTCTGGGCTCCTGGGAGCATGTACTGGTCCCACAGGAGAAAGTGGACCGCAGTATGGGCACCCCTCCCCCACCGTGACCACCTGGCAGGGTGCAGGGTTTTGGGAGGACAGAGGAGGAAACTGCCCCCCGAGGACCCCAGGTGCCACTGGCAGGCAGGCTGCTGAGGGTCCGGCTGCCTCTGGGGACAACAGCATGGCTCTCCGAGAGGACCCGCATCCAGCCACCCCCAGCGTTGACGCTGGGCCTGCGGGAAGTGGTGTGGCGGAGTTTACATTTTGCCATTTTCTACCCACTCAAAGCTTCCTACAAGGAGCAGTGGGTGAGCAACCCCCCCCCCCAACTCCTAAGTGGAAGGCGCGGCTGCAGCCCCACAGCCGCCTGCCTGGTGGACGGAGAGGCCCGCACCCCTGCGGGAGGCCAGACCCGCTCCAGGACCTCCTATAGTCGCTGGCGACAGCGTGCAGCCAAGCCTGCGGCCCCAGCCCAGGCTCCCGGCATGGACGTCCCCCTCCCGCCCCCCTCACCACGCAAACACGTTGAGGCCACAACAGGAAAGAACAAGCGCCCGTCCCCATGCCCCACGTGGGGTGCGGCAGGGCCTGTCCCTCCGTACGAACGCTTCTCCAGAACTTTCACAGCCGGCTCAGACTGGAGACCCAAATGCAAAGACGCTTTGAGTTTATCAGTGGCTTCCCAACAGCCACTTGGGACGGATCGTGTTAACTGAGCGTCCACGTGGGCAGAGCACCATGTAGGACCCCCTGGGATAATGAACATGCCATTTAAGAGGTGACCCTTTTTGGTGACTCAAGTTTGAGGCCCTCGCAGAAAACGGGTCCTCTCTTAGAAACAGCAGAGGGCCCGGACAGACACCTGGCTTCACCAGCGGCCCATCCATGACAGCACGTGTGGCCTCGGGCACGTGCCTGGTGTGTCATCTCGGAGTCCCTGCGTGTGCAAGTGAGCGGTGGCACCGTGGGCAGCCACGCGGCGAGAGCACGAGCCAGGCACATGGGCAGCTGCCCAGGGGGAGGCTGGGGCTGACTTGCTGACAAGCCGGCCGCCTCACTCCAAGGCCCAAAGGCAGAGGGCCACCGGTGCGGGGACGGGCCCCGGAGCTCACGGCCTGTGGGGGCTGCACCTGTCCTCAGCATCGCCAACTCGGGCAAGAATGTGGAAACCCTGCACCCCACTGACCCAACCCTCTGGCCGAGGGGGCTTGGCCTGTCTGCACGGGGACCCCACCTGTGCAGACTGACTGGAAGGAGGCACCCCCCCAACCTGGCCCCCGAAGTCAGAAGCATGAACTCACCAGTGTAGACAAACCGCCCAGGAGCACCTTTACAGAACTGCTTGGACTTGTAGGACAGGGTGACTTCAACGACTCCAGGAATGTGCCGTGGCGGGGTCTGCACCCGGATGGCGTGGGGAGTGATGAGCTACAAAAACCACACGTGAACAGGCTTTCAGAGGCGCTGGCCGGGGAGGGCAGGCACTTGTCGGGGGGATACAATTACCAAAATGAGCACAAATTGGACCATCGGGCCGGAATGCTCCCTCCTAGCCGTCACCCAGAGACCGGGCCGACAGTGTTCTTTAAGAAAAGTATCTGCAAACCATCCCGGGTTTTACTTTGCAGGAAAGGCCACAGGGCATCATTCATATGAAAATTGCCACCATATGTCTCCTTAAACCTGCTTCTAGTAATTCTAGCACTAATTGTCCCAGCGCACGGGGGACCTCCTACGGCAGATCTGAAACCCCAGGGTTGGGGTGGGGGGACGGGGCTCCATGCCCACCCACCAGAGAAGCCCCTGCCACCAGAGAACCCTCAAGTTCCGGGGGCGTGCACGAC
>NC_137902.1:2767500-2785000 GCF_963455335.1 Martes martes | reverse complement strand
GTCTGGTGCTTCTGTGCCCTGACTCTAGGTAAAGACCACCGTGTGGCTGCCTATCACTCTCACCAAAATTCTACTCTTTTAACAAGCAAAACAAGAAGTCGGTCACTTGGAAGCATTTGGTACAAAACATTTTATGCTTTTGGGTTTTTTCCCTCACTCTCTCACCCTGCCCCCACCCCCCACTCCAGCCAGGGATAGGAAATGGTCTTTGGAGTCTGTTCTGAGGCCCAGGACTCAACCACCCCCTGAAACGTGCATGGAGTATCTGGGGATGACCTTCTGGATGGGGGTTTAGGACAGCCCAAATGAAACCAAATAAACTAAAACTGCAAGAAAAGCTCCAAGCAAAAAAAAGCTTAGAAACAAACAAACTGATACAGTGAAGCCCATGGCAGGGGAGGTGAGTGAGGCCCGCCTGAACAGGAGAGGACCCCGGGGGTGGGCTGGGGCGGGAGTGCAGACCTGGGAGGGGCCCCTGGTGAGGGCCGTACCGCATGAATCAACATGAAGGTGGTGCAAAGGAAAAGAAACATTGCAAATAAAAAAGACACGTAACATGTGTGCCTACCATTTTCCAGATAAGAAGGGGCCGTACCTTCTGACGGGTCTAGGCGGCGGGCCCGCCGCCCGTGTTTGGAATTGTTGTGCACAAACATGTTGTCGGACACGGCCAGCACGTGGCCGTCCACGTTGACTGTTGTCGACACAACAACCTGCAAAGACGAAGCGGATGTGAAACGCACGGGCAAAGGGAAGAGATGGGAGCCTCTGCCAGCCCCGCGGCGCGCACCAAGCCGCGTCCGCGTGCACTGTGCTCCAGGCCACGCACACCGGGCCACGCGCACTGGGCCGTGCGCACCGACCTCCAGGCCACGTGCACTGGGCCGCGCGCACCGAGCTCAGAGCTGTAGGCACTGGGCCGCACGTACCGAGCTCAAGCCGCGCACCAGGCCGCCCCTGCTCCCGGACGGCCTCCCTGGCCTCCAGCACCTGCACCTTTTTTGGCTCGTGGGGGTGGGCAGACTGTTTTGCTCTGTTTTGACTCGAGATTGCTTCTCTTCGAAACCCGCTACACTAATTACAGTTTAATCTCCTATTATGCTAACAAGTGAATTCAATTCAGAGAAATATTCTTCTAGCCATTAGCTTCAGAAACACCCCTCCAGCCGCTCATTTTAAAGCTGCTGTTTTGATTGATCTGTTCACATATTGATTAGATAGTTTATCTAATTAAAATTAGTTCACTTGAGACTGTCCTCTCTTGAAGAGTTGTGAGGACTCCGAGTTGCCAAAAACAGGCTTCTTAGATCAGAAGCACTCGAGCTACCCCAGCCCATCATCCGTGGTCCCCGGGTCGATTTGACAATTACATCTAATGTCTGGTAACAAACCTTCTTGCATCTGAAAAGACCAAGCTGAATATTAGTGACAGCATTTTTAACCCGAAGCAAGAATCCTTTCTCAAGTTCACTGCAGAGGCTGGCAAGGACCTTGGTGCTGACAGGAGGGCCCCTTCCACTGGACAACCTTGCCGACCCCGGGCGCCTTCCCAAACAGCCCAGAGATGGCACCCCTTAATGGACTCAGGGAACTGGAACCACTACCCATCCTTAAGATGTTTCTTAAACAGGGGGGCTGTGTGGCCCATTATTATCAGAAGAGCTGATGTGAGTAGCGAAGACACAAGCCCTGGTTCAATCTGGGTCAAACAGGAGGCCTCGGGTGGCTGAAGCCGGCCTCGGGAGTGTGGGAGCCTGGCCTTGGCCACATGTGGGCAATGGTGAGGGCCAGCACCACCTCGAGAAGCACAGCCCCACAGAGAAATACGCCGCTGGACAGGAGAGGGGGGACCTGGAGAGGCGCCCAGTCTGCGTTCGCTCTCCCCGCCTGGTCTGCACATGTCCAAACACGCATGGAAAATGACTACTGAAAGCCAAAGCTACAGTGGACAGTGGTTAACGGAACAGGGTTCATTCCACAAAGCCGACGTAGGACAGTAACACCGGGGCAACTGGGAGGGAGGCTGCACCCAGGAGTGTGTGGGGATGCTCAGAACCTCCCATGGATTCCTCCTGAAAGCATAAAACTGCTCTTTAAGAAACCAGGCTGTTAGAGGAACGCCAGGTGTCTCAGTCGGTTAGGCGTGCGACTCTCGATTTCAGCTGGGGTCAAGATCTCAGGGCTGTGGGACGGAGCCCGCGTCGGGCTCTGGGCTCACCAGCAATTCTGCCTCAGAGTCCCTCTCCCTCTGTCCCTTCCCCCACCCCCCAAAAAAATCTACTAGAAAAATAATAAATAAAACTGATCAAACAAAATAAATTGCATTTTCAAGGGTTAAGAAAAGGTCAGAGCTGCCTATATAGATAAATATATGTATGTATATGTGTATGTATGTACATGTGTCAACATATGTGTAACTGACTTTTTCATAAAAAATCTCAGGCCCCACAGGAAGATTGTGAAGCAGGGGCCATACGCAGCACACCCCCAAAACTCCTCCCAGGGGCAGCCTCCTTGACGCTTCCTTCCCAGGTGGGCCTTGCCAAGACTGCTGGAGTCTCACAGTGTTGGGCCCCTCTGAGCCTCAGAATACGGTGGGTACGGCCTTCGTCGTCCCCACATCCAGTCTCAGACCCGTCATCCTCTTGTCGACGGCCACCCACCGACAGGGCGGGCACGTACAGCGGCCTGGCCGCCTCTGCCCCCAGGACGCGGGGCTCGGGGGGACACGCGCCATCACCTGAGCGAGAGGCACGGGCACGGAATGAACGTTGAGCCACAGACTTGACCTTCTCCAAGTTCTTAGGCCACGATACGTAAAAGAAGAAAGGTAAAAATAAAATTAAAAAAAAAAAAGGACACTGCCTTTGCTCCGTCCTCTCTATCTAGGTCAGTCACCGAGGGGAAAACGAGTGGCTCAGCCGAGAAAGCAGACAAGCTGCGTTGAGCTTCTTGGCCCGGGTCGGGCCTGCCGTGCACCCGCAGGAAGGTGCTGGCCGGGGAAGCCCGCTGCGGGTCTTGCGGAGGCCCAGACCAGCTCTTAGGTCCCGCACAACCTTGAGAGGCGGGATGCCAGGCCAAGGAGAGCAGAGCGGGTCCTTCCTTCTAGTAACTGCGGGCCCACGTGCGACTGATGGCGTGTGGGCCGATGGCAAGACAATGTGCGCCTTCCGCTCTGCTCCAATGGGCAGAGGCCACCGTGAAGCCTGGTACCAGAAAGTGGAGGTGGCCCAGCTGTTTACAAGAGACACTGTCCCCACCTGCAGACCGTGACTGGGGACCAGCCCGCAGACCCTTCTCTGACTGGCCGGCTGGCTGTGCAGACACACGTCACGGGTCCTAAAGGACTGGAAGGGAAGTTGAGTTGCTAAAGATGACCTCGAGCGGTCTGAGGGAAGTCGTCCGGCCTGGCATTCGTTCCCACTGGCTCCTACCTTCTCTGGTTGGTGGGGACGAGCAGCAGTTCTATGTCTCAGCCCAGAACAGTTTTACAATTAAAATCAGCAAAATAATCCACTGTGCGTGGAGTACCTCTCAGCCCGAAGTAACTCCTGATGGTTCACAAAGATTTGCACTCACTGATAACACCCAGCTCTCTACCTCCTCGCCTTGGCCTGCGATCCCCTGCAGCAGCCCAGAAAAGGAGTCAGCCCGTATGCAGCACCACGGCCCTAGCAGTTAGGCATGGGTGCAAGGACGCAGAACACATCAACCCCGAGGAAAAGGAAGCTGAGCTGAGGGAACATTCTGGACTCTGGAGAGGCCGCGTCAAACAGGTGCAGCTCCCTTCATGAGGAGGGCCCAAGGTCTCGTGCTCACCAACAGGCTGCACTAGGGCTCTGCCCCACGAAGAATCCACCCATCGATCCCTGAAAGAAGACCCCTGGGCCGGGGCCCCAAGTTCTCATCAACTGTACATGGCTACATACAGCTGAGGAACCGGGCTGGGCTATGGACCGACATATCGGAAGAGACTCTAAAACAGTCATTCTGAAACACACCCATGAGGTTCACCATGGCTGAGCGTCCGGGGAGCCCAACTTGACCTGCGGCTCCGACAACTCTGACTTCCAGGTACCCGGCAGCCCAACGCGGGGGCCGGGCGCGGCATGACCCCCCTAAGAGGTGCACCTGAGAAGCCAAGGTCACGCCATCAGAGCCAACTCTGGTGTGCACAGACTCGACGAGTCTGGCGTACGGAAGAGGCCGAATCATTCTTAAAGCAAAGCGATTTAAATATTCTACCCAACGAGCCAGTCCTGGTTTGCTCCCAAGCCCGTGGAGACCGTTTTCTGAACAATCGCAACATCAGAGTTCAGTTGCACTTCCAAGCCCGGACGGGGGCCCGCGCGCCCGGAGAGCTGTGTACCTGGAATCTCCGCATGTCCCGGGGGTTGCCTGCATTCTTCAAACAGTTCTGATTGCACTTGAGGAAAAACTTTAGAAAGAATCTATAAAAATACAAAAAACGGATAAGTGTTAGGGTCACGAGACAAACTCACAAACTTTAGAAAGAAAGACACTGTTGGCGCAGGGAACCGTGGAGGCTCCCTGCCGCCTGCGTTCGCTGCCCGTCAGGGGCAGGACTGGGAGCCGCCGCCGGCCCCTGGGTCCGAGGGCCAGCGCAGAAGATGTCCACAGACTTACATCTGTCTTGACGTTACGGTCTCCACGCTATACGACAACAGTTGCAACTTAGACTGGCCGTTCCTTGCCTGACCCTTTGCGCAGTGACCCGTGGGGGACTGTCAGCCCAGACGGGGCTGCCCGCTTTGGCAAATAAAGACACAGGATGCCGAGTTACCTCTGAGCTCCAGGTAGATGACAAATACCTTTTTAGGACAGGTACGTCCCAAAGCATCCCTAGCCTAAAAAACTGTCATTTACCCTTAACTCCTGTGTAACGGGATGAGCTCAGCTTGATCTGACAGCCGAGCCCAGAGGACACCACTGCCCAGGTAAACAGCCCTTCCCAGACTAATGTTTTAAAAGTTACAGGGGGCGCAACTCTTTTTTTTTTAATTTTTTTTTAAAGATTTATATTTATTTACTTGACAGAGATCACAAGTAGGAAGAGAGGGAAGCATGGGCGGGGGGGGGGGGGCAGCAGGCTCCCTGCCGAGCAGAGAGCCCGATGCGGGGCTCGATCCCAGGACCCCGGGATCACGGCCTGAGCCAAAGGCAGAGGCTTAACCCACGGAGCCCCCCAGGCGCCGCAACTCTTAAGGGAGGGCTGGGTTGTGCTTTAAGGACCACAGTGACATCTGTGAAGGGTCCACATGTGTTTTTGAGGAAACAGGTAATGACTCGGGCGGAGAGCGGAGAAGCAGCCGCGGGCTGGGCTCAGGGGCCCGAGCGCTTCTACTTCCCGCCAAGCTCTGCCCTTGTGCTTTGAGGCGTGAAGATTCAGGGGTCCTGACAGTGTGTTGAGATGCTGTGACAAAAACCTCATCACGCTGTCCCCTCCATGCCCGCGTGCTCACTGACAAGGACAGAAGGGCTCTGGCTCACGACGAGAGCACGTGGGCGCTGGGCAGCCTGGCTGAAGGGCCCAGGACGGGGGACGCAGGGGTCTCGTCCCCGCACCCCTCCGCCTTGTCCGAGGCCTCGGCCACCGTGGGCCGCGCCAGGGGGCGGGGGTCTCTGGGCCGACACACGTGCCCTCCTCTGCCGTCCCGTCCGGCAAGGCTACCGACAAAACCCTTCCCTCTTTTCTGCCCAAATGTCCCCTGTCCTACTTGAGGATCAGTCATTTTTCATGAAGTTTCACAGGCTTCCCTTGAACTCAACCCTGCGGTCAAGGTCCCTTGTTGACACTGATCCTCTCAGAAACCAAAAAAGACCCCACAGACCAAGGCGCGTTTCCCTCTCTGTGTTCCCGGACGACTTCCCACCGCGGCCGAAGAGAAACGCCGTGGATGGGAAGGAGCGCGGCCACTTCGTTAAACGTCCTCACACGCCACCAGGCCTCACTGTTTTCGGCCAGAATTTACATCTTTTATTAACTCACCTCGGCCCTGCACCTCGCGCGCTGCCTCCCGGCGCCATCTGCCACCCGCACGCACAGTAAGTCACTGGATACTCCACCCACCAATTTTTCCTAACAACCGCCGTGCAATTAAACTCCGCGCGCTCTGCAGAGGTAAATTAGACGCACCTGCGGCCGCCCCGCGCTGAACCGCATGAGGAAGGCCCTAACAAGGTGAGGGCGTCACAAAGTTATCGTCCTGTCAGGCAATTAGGTTTTCGCTTCGGGGACAGCCACATGGCGCAATTATGCCACACATTACCGCCCGGCTAATCTGAGCAGGCGCCGGCAAGCAGCGCCCGTCTGCAGCGGGCGGCGCCGGGAGCTTCTGGGACGGCGAGGGCTCTCCTCTCCTCTGTTTCCTTTTCCTTCGTTTCTTCCACCCCTCCCGGAGGAGGTGACTTTATTTTCCTTGGTGTCTTTTCAGATGGTCCACCTTTTGCCTCTAAGGCAGCAGAGCGAGCACCGAAGGCGGTCCGAACCACCGGGGCCGGGATGGGGGATGGGGCCTAGTGCTCTCGGGCCTCGACCGGCACGGCCGCAAGCAAAACTTGGCACAAAGCTGGGCGCCGGGCCCCGTGAACCCCTCGGCATTCTTGGGGCCGGGCTCTGGCTCAGGGACACACACGCTGGTTTGGGGGGTGACAACAGTAGGTTTGTCTTTGACCCCCAGGGTCCCGTGAGCTGTGGACGCGCATGACCCCAAGAGCAGGCCGCCCTCCCCGCGCTCCGGTCCCAACCGCACAGACACGATACAGCGCAGCACCGAGGGCCACAGACAGGAAGCTTCGGCCAGGAGGAAGGGGAGCCTTGTCCGGCTCACGTCTAAGCAAGGGAGTCCGCCAGGCCTCTTGCTCGGGTGAAGGGCCTGGGAGAGCCCGCAGGGCCGTAGCTCGGAGGGATGTGGGCGCCCGCCAGGGCTCGGTGAGACGCCCATGCCGACGTCTGGGGAGCGTGAGGACGCAGGATGCCCTCCCCGTGAAGTCCAATGATCGTGCTCGCCCTTTTACTCAACTACCCTGGGACTGGCTTTCCTCCTACGAAATATCCGACGAAATATCCACTTTACATATCTCACTTCCGGACTCTGGTACACAGAGGATTTAATACTCTTGTTATGAAAGGAAAAATCTTTCCTATGTCAGAAAATCTTTGGCTTTAACACCAATAAACTCTTTATTCCTGCTAACCATGGATTTGCTGCTCGATGGCGAAGAGGCGATAAAAATTCGAACCTGTCATTAGTACACTACGCTTAATTGTGTACAGTGCGCTTTCCACCGCATCTGTTGGCCCGTCATCAAAATGACCATTATGTACACTAATTCCCTGACCCTGTCTTTATTTCCCTAAAGAGCCATCAGCTTTCACAGTAGGTACCAGAGTAAATCAAGCTTGAAATATGGGCTTTATTTACTTGTTTCTCTCAGGCAGGAGGGAAGGCAGCAGCCCAGGGCAAACTGCTTCCCGTCCGCTGAAACTCCCCAGTAATATCCTGCTCAGAGACCACGCATCCCCCTCCTGGAAAGTTCTCAGTTGCGACTAGAAGGGGGAGACGTAGGATCTCATGGCTTTGGAAACCAGGTTTTGGCCTGCAGAGTGGGCTGGGATTCGAAGAGGAGGCCACGCGGACGACCCCGAGCGCTCGCACACACACGGGTTCCGGGGGGGTGGGGGGAGGGCGCCTCTCACGCACCAGGTGGGCCCAGGGCCGCAGCCCGGGAGAGCCGTTGGCTCCAGCCACAGCACCCAGCAGGCCCTTGCGTCCGCGGGGACGACCCAGTGGCCACGGCCACGCCCGCCAAGCGAAGTTGAAGTCCGCCCCGGACGCCTCCCTCACAGCATCCTCTCCGCCTAGCATCCCAGCGGCCCCGGACACACCCGGCGGCGGACGAGGACACCACGAGCGGGGCCGCCGCCGCCGGCCACGGGACCAGCCGATCCGACGGGAGCCCGCCCTCAGCACCGCCCCCGACGAGGGGCCGAGCCCCCCGCGCAGTAACTCATTCCCGAGTCCGCTCCACTTCTGTGTGTTTTAGCTGTGAATTAGTTCATTTATATTTACTTTTATGAAGCTGATTAGCCAGAGCTTCTCTATCTGATGAAAATCATTTTAATTGTAGTGTTAGGCTCCTGTGTAATATCCATTACATTATGAACTGTTCAAATTCTACATGGGCTTTGTATAAATTGGCCCTTTGTGTACGCGTAGGCAATTAGGACAAACAGCTCTCCTTTAAACGGCCGCACAACTTTGTGGTGGTGTTCAGGACAATCAGAAACAAAGGAGGCTGCTTAATTGTAATTTAATGGCATATCAAGGAGTCCGTGGCATTAGACGCTGGCAACAGAGAGCAGGAGAGAAAAATTAACTGCAATTATGTTTGATTAAAGCTATCCTTCTCAATAATCAGCCGTCCTGACAGGCCATGGGGCTCTCGTGGGTTCCGGGATGGCAAAAGGTGTTCAGCAATATTAGGGCCAATAAAGGGGATATTAGCATCGCTAATTGCAGCCCTGCAAAACCTGTAAAGGGGGCCTCTGTGTATTGTAATGTGTGAAATAATTGGACAAGGCCGTTATCAATTACATAAGGAATGAATTTGGTTTGTCAGAGAAAAGCTGATGAGATACATTTCATCTGACACCATCCCCTTCCCTCATGTTTCCAGGAGCTAAGAACTTGCCCACTTTTATCAAAAGCTGCAACTTACCAGTGGCCAAATCACGGATAAAATTATCTTGCCAGCAAGTGTTAGGTAATTAATACCACTCACCATCACGGCCTTCCCCGCACTGCTACTTCTCACCTAGCTGAAGCCACTAATCATGTAATAATGATTTTTTCCCCTCTGGTCAAAGGAGAAATAGATTGTCTCCTTAGAAATGCAGTGGGCTTGGTGTGCGCACCCTGGTGATTGAGGAGAAAAAAGGAACTTCGAGCAGTTTTAATTGCTTGCCTTTTGCACGTGGGTATCACTTGTTTGAAATTACCTCCTCTCAGCATTTCGGGAATCCTATACGCAGGGTTGTTTTTTTTTTTTTTTTTTTAATTTTTAATCACCAAGTCTTAGAGTCTCCCAGAGCTCGTCTTGCCACTGCTTGAAAACGTGAGTGACAGCGCGATGCAAAGTGTGAGCCCGACAGGCCGTCCGAGGAACGCTCAGGCCCCACCTGAGCACAGGCTAACCCTCGGGGCTCAGAGCAAAGAGCTCTGGCTTGCAGCAGACTTCTCCCACGTCTCAATTCCAGCCTCCATCCCAGCAGGCACGGCCTCCTCTTCTGGTCCTCCACTCTGGGCAATATGGGAAATTTGAGTCAAGAATGAAAAATATTGATGTCATTTTTTTGGCGGGGGAGGGGGGAAGGGAGCGCTCGCCTTTCCATTAAGGCTGAGCTCTTAACAAGCAGCAAATGAAGACGGCCACGGATAGACCCCCACGTCGTCAATCAGAACACCCAAATCATCCATGTGTGGGTCATGGCGCTGACGGCTTCTGGAGGTCACCAGAGAAGCCCATTCCAGACCAAGTCCCACACTTGTAGTTCCTGAATCCAGAACACAAAACCAGGAGGTTGTTTTCATAGCATTGCCTTGACGAGGAAGAGTATGGGATACCGATCAGAAAACGCAGCTGCCAAAGTCGCCACCCACTGGTCGTGGCCGGGGGCTAGGAGAAGGCGGCAGTAGGGAGCAATGCCTCAGTGGCCCAGGGTCTCCTTTTGGGGGCGATCGAAGTGTCCGGACCCACAGAGGGGTGATGGTTGCACAAAACGCCACTGAACCACATGCTTTAAAATGGTTAATTTCGTGTTCTGTCCATCCACAGTGACCCGCCGCAGCCCCCAGTGTCAGCCCCAGCGTGGAGGAGCGTGTGGAGGGGAGCGGGGCCTCTTGGGGAGTCGGGGCTGTGGCCGCCGCTGCGCTCTTGAAAGGAAATAGTTAAAGAGTCAAATTAAAAGATAGAGCCTTTAAGAGACTTTTCCCTGACTGATAAGAAAGTGACCAGTGGAGTGCTTCCTTGAAGTCCCTGCTAATTACTGGGAAGTCCCTGAAAGCAGTGGCCGCAGCTGCGGTGTGTGCGCACCCGGCCATCAGCCACTGGAGTATTGATTACTGAGCAATTCTAGCCGATCGGGTTCTGGTGCTCAGAGACAATGTGCTTCCTTCACAAAACCTGTAATGAGCAGTTCCTATACAAGACTACATTCTGCTGACATCAGATCTGTGCACTGAGATAGTACACAGGTCAATACGTATTGGATTTCCAAAATGCGGGGGTCTGAATGTCAGGCCTCTCTTTTTCTCCCTCTCCTGCCATTAGCTATTACTGGGCTCACGTTCCGTAATGCCATACGGGAGGAACAGTCTGCTCCATTAGGCTGATTTATTCTTCAAATATGCCATGACAAATTGCTCCAACACCAGACTTATTAAATTCTTGTACATTTCAAGTTATGGGTCTCATATACTTGTAGGGCCCGCGTGACGTCATCGTGAAGGGGCAGAGGGGGACAGGATGGAATTTTACAGCGGTGCCCCGCTGTCCTCGTGAGGGGGTCCCCTCCCCGGCGAGAGGCCCGGGGCTGCCCGGCTCCCCGCCGTGGGATCCCGGGCTCCATGCGCGCCGCGCCCCGCCCCCGCCCCGCACGCGCGGTGTCCTGCATGTAAATACAGGTGGACGAGGATTTGAAAACATCCACGGCTTGACTCGTGGTTCAACAATTACTGGCCTTTGTCTCGAGGCTCCTGCCCCACTGCGGCAGAGCCCGTCTCCAGTGGACTAGAGCTATTTTACTTCCCTTCGCTGTAGTAACCGCACCGCATTAACAATATTTGTACTACAATCACCAAGGGACCCACTTCCCAGATTCTATCACTTCTTTATCTCCTGACAAATACCTCACTATCGAACATTATTAGGTTTAGAAAATTAACCCTTCACGGTCCAGAGCTACACTCGGCCCCACCGTCCCTCCAAAGAGCCTTATCGCTGAATTTCTGCTATAATGGTTTTTCTTTTCATCACATTTTCACCAGTGGCTGTCAGGAGGCACTTATAGATACCATGATCTTGTACTTCTGCAATGATTCTCATTAAAATGATGCCACAGAGATCTGATGGGATTTAATAGCTTTTCTGGCCGGTTCAATATCCGCTTCCGTAACAGACCCTGCCAAGCCCTCCTTTTGGAGAAATTTGTATGACTTGCGTTAAACTTTTCCGGGTGGTTTTAATGTGTTCAGATAAGTAAAACCCAGGTAGACACTCTGAACGCAAGCGCATCCCGGAGTCCCGGGCTTCTGTCAGCTCCCGGCCCGCCTCGCTGTCAGGACTCGAGTTAGTGTTTTCTGTACTGGCGCCTGATATCTCATGATAGTTTTGATAAGGTTATCTGTTTAAAAGGAGTCAACTGCACAACAGAAGACGCGTGAAGTGCACTATATTTGCGCCCAGGCTCTTGTTTCAAGTGCGTCTCTTCCTTTTCCTCTTTACCTATTTCTCTGTTTCTAATGGGCGACGCGGCATCGACATTATTTCCTCACCAGATCATTCGCCCTGTCAATCAGTCTGTATTTTGTCTTTCGCTGTGGGTTCATTAAAACAGCTTCCTCACTCCCTCTGGACACTGCTCTATTTGCCAGCTCTGATCACGAAACTCCTTATTTAAGAAAAATGCCAGCATCACTTGGCTCCCGTCAGATGCACCCCTGACTTCCTGCCAGCTCCAGGGGAGACGTCTCCCAGAGACTTTGTGCGCAGAGATGAAATGCCGACGCCGGCCCCAACTTAGGGCTTCGAACCCCTCCCACCACGTGGGCGCCGGCGCATTTTTCGGGATCTGAAGAGAACGGGGAAGCTCTTCTTGCCTTGCTGACTTTGGAGGGTGATGGAGATCGTTCGCAAAACAAACGCGCATTTTTTGTTGTTGTTTTCAGCCTCCCCGGCCCCCCCAGCTCCAAGTGGGAAAGATGTTGTCAGAGGCTGTTCATCTCCTGCTCAGATGCGGACCCCCCAATCCACGCCAGCTTGCTTAATTAAGAACGATCATCTTTGTGGGCTGAATTATTAATAAAAAAAATCACATTTTAAATCAAGCCCATGCACGCACACAGGACACCAGTGTCGAACCTGCCTATGCCAGCCTCTCTCGCCTTTTAGGTCCTGATTAAAAACTTATTAAAACATTATAAATGATTAATGGGAGCACAGCTCTGAGTGGCAATTATTAGTTTTAATGCAGGTAATGCAGCTTAATGAGGGGGCACATGTGTGCAAAGCTTTAACTTCATTACCCCTGCGTGTCAACAAATACAAGAGAAATGTGTGTCCAGGTCATCCATTACTCGGAACAGCACCGAGCCTTCCCTCTTCCCGTCCCTTTGTTGATGAGCCAGGAGCCATAAATTAATCCCGCTCTGTGGCGCAGGGAAGGGCCAAGGTGTTAAAATCTCAGGAAGTCTGCTCAGCTCCCCACGCCACTGCACAGCTCTGCGTGTGAATATTCCACAGACGATCTTTCCCGGGGCCTTTGGCACACGGGGAATTTTTCCCTGGCCTTGTTGCCGGCTATCACTGTCTGTGCGCGGAAAGGAAAGCTCCCAACCATCAGGGCTGATGGCATTTCTTTCTAGTTTCTGAAGGTTCGAGGAGGAGTTTTGCTCTGGCCTTCCGGCCCCTAATTTGTGTTAGCACAGCGTTCCTAAACATTGGGACGTGGTGATGATGCCACATCCCTTGTCCTGAGCGCTCGTGTCCCCGGAGCACTGGGGTTGGGTGGGGGTGGCGAGGAGAGACTGCGCCCGGGGGCCCCCCTGTGAGGCCGGGCTGCAGGGGTGCACCGACATGCCAGGCGGCACCTAGCCGCGGGCCGAGCCCAGGGCCAGGAGCCAACAGGCAGGGAACGGGGGCATCGGGGAGGCCGGGAGTGGGGTGCTCGGGACGCCACCCCACCCGCCCGGAGCCCAGGGCTGGGGGCGTGCTCCCACCCACCTTCTCGCGTCACTTTTCATTCTGTTTTTGTGACAAGCAACCAGATCCGGGCTGATCTCCTCTATCTGTGTGAAGAGTATCCAGCACTATTTGCATCATTTTATCGCTAATGTATAATATATGGCTCTAAAGTGAGCCCAAGTACTGTCTTGTTACCGAGCATAAAAAAGTAAGGGCAATAAAGACACATTAGTCCTCTCAAGCACAGCGGCTATAATGCAGGCAGGAAAGGTTGCTGCTTTGAGCTGAGAGGCAACCTTTCTGCCTGACTAAGACAATGGACGAGTAAAGAAAATGTCAAATCAAGAAAAGCTGGATTTAGAGATGAGGCAGCCCGGAATGACGTGGTGCCATATTTTGTGAAACTATAATGCTGTTGGCAGCAAAGATCCGTGTTTCTGATTCATCTAGTGCCGCATGGCAAAGCTTTGTCAGTCTGTGCAAGGTATAAATAATTCAGGGTGAGAGATGGCAATTACAGGGCCCTGCACAACCAAAATGAATATTTTATGAGGACTAAAACTGCTCTGGAATGAATCATACACACGGAGTCGCACACACATGGCGAGTGGGCGCACACGCCAGCCCCGAGAAGAGCGCGGCCCGGCCCTGCCTCCTCCCCGAGCCTCCGCCAGGAGCCCGGCGGTCCGGAGGAAGCAAGCGCGGTGTCCGCGGGCCGCCCGGCCCGGCCCCCGCGACGGCAGACGCCTGAGCCCCACACCCCGCACCCAGCACAGAGGCTCGGAGACTGCGTCCCCCCAACCTCGGCCTGCGGACCCTGCGACTTGGGTCTTTGGGGACGAGGTCTGAATTAGCGCCGTGGCTTTCTATTGTATCGATGCCGGGGACCTTCTCCCGGCGAGGAGGTGATCCGGCCACGGGCACGAGAAGGAAGGACAGTTGCGTTGTCCTCCAGGAAAGCGAGGGACCCGAAGGAGGGGGTGCGCGTGAGCCTCCACGGGCGTCCCACCCGCACGCCCCGGCCGGCGTTTCCGTTCTCCTCCGGCTCCTCCTCGGTCTTCCGGATCGAACCTTGTACCGTGTGCGTTGCCAGACGGCGGGGCCCAGCCGTGGCTTTTCATGCCTTGAGTCCAAATTCACACATAAAAGTTGCTTTCCTCACTTTGAAAAGCGGTCCCCTACTAATGGGGGTAGGATGATGCCGAAAGAGATTTTTAAAGACTGAAAGGATGGTTTCATCTGTTACATTTCCTCCAAAAATGCTCCTGGTGGACGGCTAGAACAAATAACAACATTGTTCACGGGGCCGAGGAGGCCAGTCCCACTGGTGAATGGCCATTGTGTTTGTCCAGCTACTGATACCTGGGCCTCTGTGGGGGAAGAAGGCTGTGACACCAGCACAGCACAAGCGTCCCTCTGTGCGGACACCCCGAGCGGGTCCCCGCCACGGTGGGAACAGAACACCAGATCCCTGAGACGTGGCTTTCTTTAAATCCAACTCCAGTGCATTGTTTATGAAAACAAGGCTATTAGGTATATTAATAATTTGATAAATAGGGATTTGCCCTTAATTATTCATGAAGAACATTTGGCAACAGTAAAATTATATTCGCAGAACAGGTTTATAAACCAGCTAATTATAAATTAAGTATGCAAGAGAAAATTGCTAACCTTGAAATTAAAATATTTTATGATTCTGCAATTACAAAAAAAGGTAGAGAATTATCCAAACCCCAGTGTGAGCAGGGGCCCCACCGACGGCACAGCACGGGCCAGGGGAGTGACAGCAGAGCTGATGGGCCCGGAAAAGTGGCCCCTCACCCCTGCCATGGAACCATGAGTGACAGTGGCTTCGTGGCCACCAGGCAGCTCTGCCTGTCCTGCTCAAGTGGAACTTCGCAAGGGGACATCCTCACAAAATCGGCGTCTGCTGCACAGCGCTGGGGAGCATCCCTAGAAAGCCGGTGTCTGCTGAAGGACACTGCATGTCACCTCTGCTGTTGTCAAGCCCTGGCACGTGGGCAGCCCAGCGTGTTGCCATTGCTGTGCTCAGGGTCCACGAGGAGGCCCCTGAAGGCTCCTCTGCCCACTCCTCACTTTGCTGCCTCACCCCCGCTGGGGTGGGGGTCCACAGCGAGCTTGGGGTCCTGAGGGACCACACCGTCGCCAGAGGCAGAGATGCGCAGTGCCACTTGTCCCCACTAGAGGGCCTCTCGCCGCGGCATCCGTGGGGCGCACAGGGACGCCCTTGTGCAATCAGGACACAGCTCCCCGCCTGCCGGCCAGCTCGGGACAGACCCTTCCTCCCAGCTGGGTGGTCCTGCCGTCCTCCCTGGCTCTTCTGCCAGCAGACTTCCTTGTCGAGGGGCTCCGTCCACACACCCCCACCCACAACCTCGGCAGCCCCCAAGAACTAAAGGGCCAGCAAGGCCTGAGCGTGAGTTTCAGGATCCCTTGCCTTCCTGGTGTGATTCGCGAGGACACACACAGGTCTGCCGCTCACACCGCAGCAGCTCGAGACCCTCACCCTTCGTTCAGGCCGATGCTGAGGGAGCTCAGGAGAGCAGCCAGGATGAATTCACGCAAGAATATCGTGTTTAAACAAAAAAAAAGGAGGCGCGCTCCCTAACTTCTTTTCCCGTGGCTACGTGGCAGGTGCCAAAAATGCACGCCGGAGAGACTCCGCAAACACGGAGGCCAGCCCCCGCACCTCCGCTGGCGACGCCGTACCTCGGTGACTCCATGTGCGCGTCCTCCGCGCTCCTGAAATCCGAGACAAAGAGCAGGACCGACTTCGGTGCGGTTTTCCTCTTTCTTTTTGGTTCTGTGGAGTCTTGACTTCCCGAGAGCAGAGAGCCAGATGAACTGCTCACGTCACAGAGAAAACAGCACCGGGCGCACCTGCCTGCCCCAGACGACGCCCCAGCGCTCCAGGACACAGCTGCGGGTCAGGCGGCCAACCCGTCGGCGGGTTTCCGGGAACTCAGATAATGAACATTTTTCTAGGATAAAATCCTTCAAGATGCTAGTGGTGTCCTCTTGCAGGGCAGACGCTGAAACTTGAAATTAATAAACGACAGAACCTTCAGCAAAGTGGACCCCCGGCTGTCGGTACCAGCGCCCCTGCGCCGTGGCCGGGAGGGTCACCACCCCAAGCTCCGCGGGGCTCTAACCCGGCCACCGCCACGACCCGGAGAACCAGACAAACCTCCGTCACTACTTCGCCCTCACCCACTCCAGGATCCCCAGGGCCCAGAAGGGACAGCAAAATTTGAGGACAAAGATGACGTCCCCGAATGCCAAGAGGTGTGACGTGCCCAAGGAGCAGCCTCCAGCCCCACTCCGGCCCCGGCTTCGTGAAGCCCCCTTCCACCAATTAGGTTGATGCCATTGGCTGGTACCTAAAGAATTTTTCTATCATTTGGAATATGGACTATTTACCATTTGATAGGATACATTTCTTTCTGTACCTCTGGGATGCGCCCAGATGCTAAGCAACTTCCCCTAACAATATTTAAATTGCTTACAAAGCCTCTCTAAATATTTGCTATGTATTTAGCATGCCTAAGATTTGCCCGTTATCCCAAAGTCTTTTTGTTGTAAATTGCAATTTTACAACTTCATGCTCGTGATATATTTTGACAAAGCTTTGCTGACATCCTCTATTGGCCTCTGAAGGCAAAAGAGCTGATACTCCATGAGCCACCAGAGAACTCTGAATTTGTTGTGAGGCTTGCTGCCACTTTGCCATCCTCAATCTGCATGGAAAAAGATTAAACATTCAATTTGTTACTTGATAGGCCACAAGGTTCGCCACTTACCATACAAATGGAAAACATTACTGTCATTCCTCAACTTGCTTGCCTGAGTATTTTATTATTTGTAATATTTACTTCAGGGAAATTATGATTCATGTCATATTTATCTTCATGAAAAATGAGCATCTAAATGGAAATCACCTTTTGAATGTACCAGGATATAGTGTAATACTAATATGCTTCATGAACTATAAAATTTAGTCACAGTATATGGATATATTATAGCATGACTTTAATACTCTCACATCAAGCAAATTTTCTCTGTGTTAAGCTGATACTCGGAGCCCTGATTCCAGTTTGATAATCATTACACTTACATGATGGTACAAGTCACTGCCTGTAGATTTATGTCCCCCTCAGCTCTTTTGCATTAATCTGCCTCTGAATAAGCTGTTCGCACTTCTCCACTGCATGCAGGAAATTGAAATAAGGTGCAAATTTGTCGGCCTTAAATCTGAACAAGCACAGACAGATAGTTTTCACCTGATACCATCCATTTGTTTCAAGTAAATACAAAAGACATTTTTTATTCTTTGTCTTTGTCCTAAGGCCGTGCTTCACGAACGACTGTTGTGTTTTCCCCTCCATATTTATATCCATTTTTGCAGAAGTCGGAGTTAAATGAACTGGTTGCAATTAGCTCGGTTTCCGACTCACGGTGACATCTGCACGGATACACGGGGTCCCCAGCGGGCTCC